>NW_026778909.1:30000-285000 GCF_030144855.1 Hypanus sabinus
GCTTTCTCTCCATAACGTTGGACTTCCTGACTAATCAAACACCGCTTTGAATAATGTCAATGACTCAGCTTCCCAAGCCATCTCTCTCCCTCCCCCTCTTTATCCTCACTCCATCCCCTCTTTACTCTCTCCCTCCCCCTCTTTGTCATCACTCCATCCCCTCTTTACTCTCTCCTTCCCCTCTTTGTCATCACTCCATCCCCTCTTTACCCTCTCTCTCCCTCCCCCTCTTTACCCTCTCTCTCCCTCCCCCTCTTTATCCTCACTCCATCCCCTCTTTACCCTCTCTCTCCCTCCCCCTCTTTATCTTCACTCCATCCCCTCTTTATCCCCTCTCTCCCTCCCCTCTTTACCCTCACTCTATCCCCTCTTTACCCTCTCTCTCCCTCCCCCTCTTTATCTTCACTCCATCACCTCTTTACCCTCTCCCCTCCCCCTCTTTACCCTCTCTCTCCCTCCCCCTCTTTATCTTCACTCCATCCCCTTTATCCTCACTCCATCCCTCTTTACCCTCTCTCTCCCTCCCCCTCTTTATTCTCACTCCATCCCCTCTTTATCCCCTCTCTCCCTCCCCTCTTTACCCTCACTCTATCCCCTTTACCCTCTCTCTCCCTCCCCCTCTTTATCCTCTCTCCATCCCCTCTTTACCCTCTCCCCTCCCCCTCTTTACCCTCTTCTCATTCAACTTCTATCTTCTCTTCCCAACTCTTTACCATCTCCCTCCCTCAACTTTTTCCTTTCTATCCATTCCCCTTCCTTTCCCTTTCACTCCTTCCCCCTCTTTACTCTCTCTCTCCCCTTCCCTTCTTTCCAGCACCTCTCATTACCCACTCTCCCTCCCCCTCTTTACCCAATCTCTCATCCCCTCTCATTCCCACCCATCTTTACCCATTCTCCCTTCAGCCCTTTACCCTCTTTCTCCCTCTTCACCCTGTCCCTCCCCTCTTTACCCTATCTCTGCTTCCCCTCTCTTTCTCCCCTCTATCTCCATCCCTCTGTCTACCTCTCCCTTTTCACATGCTTTCTCCCTCCCCTCTTTATGCTCCCTCTGTCCTCTCTTCAGCATCTCTCCCTCCCAGTCCCTCCCCTTTACCCTCTCTCCCTCTCCATACCCTCTCACTCCATCCCTTTTACCCTCTTTCCCACTCTCACTCCCCTCTCCTTCCCCTTTTTACCCTCTTTCTCCTTCTCTCTCCCTCCCCTTCATTATCCTATCTCTCCAACCCCTTCTTTACCCTCACTCTCCCTCCTTATCATTACCCTCTCTTTCCCCTCTTTCCCCAATCTCTACCCTCCTGTCTTTACCCTCTCTCCCCTCCCCCTCTTTACCCTTTTTCTCCCTCACTCTTTACCTCTCTCCCCCAACTTTACCAACTCCATCCCTTCCTTTTATGGTCTTTCTCCATCTCTTTCACTCTCTCCCTTTCTCTCTTCTCCCTCTCCCTCCCCTTTCATTCCCTCCAGCCCTTTACACTCTTTACCAAAACTCTACCTTCTCTCTGCCTCTTCACAATTTCACTTCACTCTTTACCCTCTCCCTCACTCCCCTCTGTCTCCCTCTCGCTCTTTACACTCTCTCTTCCTTTACCGTCCCTCCCAATCCCTCCCCCTTTACCCTCTCCCCCTCTTTAATCTCCCTCTCTCTCCCTCTCACCTTCCATTTTTACCTTCTCTCTCATTCACCTCTATCTTCTCCAGCCAGCTCTTTACCCTCCCTCTCCCTATCTTTACCCTCTCTTGCCCCTCTTTCTCAGCTCTATCCTCTCACACCCTCTTTACCAAATCTCTACCTCCTTCTTTACCCACTTACTCCCTTCTTTCCCCTCTCCCTTCCCTTCCCCTCCTCTTTACCCTCACTCTCCCTCCTATCTTTGCCCCTTCTCTCTCCCCTCTTTATTTTCTCTCACCCTCCTCTCTCACTCCCTCCAGCTCATTACCCTCTCTCTGCCTTCCTCTTCACCAAATCTCTACCTCCTCCACTTTACCTTCTCTCTCCCTCTTCCTCTTTACCCACTCTCTCTCTCTGCTCTCTCCCCTTCCTCCTCTTTACCTTCTCTCTACCTCCTTTTTACACACTCTCTCCTTGTCCCTCTTCACTGTCTCTTTCCCTCACTTTCTCCCTCCCCTCTCTTCCCATCCTCCCCTCTCTCTCCCTCCCCTTTGCCGTCTCTCTCCCCTCTCTCCACACTCTTTCAGCTATCTCTTCCGTTTACCCTCCCTCCCCTCCTCTTCTTTATCCTCTCTCCCTCCCGCTCTGTACCCACTCTCCCTTTCATTTCCTGCAACTCTTTACCCACTCTCCCTCCCCGCTTTACCCTCTATTCCTACCCTTTGCCCTCTGAACTTCCCTTCTTTACCCACTCCTACCCCTCTTTACCCTCTTACTCCATCCCCTTCGTTACCCTCCCTCTCACTCCCCATTACAAACCCTCTCCCCCCTTTATCCTCTCTCTGTTCACTCACCCTTTTACCTTCTTTCTCCACTCCCTCTCTCTCACCCCCGTTTACCCTCTTTCTCCCTCCCCTCTGTACCCTCTCCCCTTTATCCTCCCTCTCCCTCCCCATTTACTTTTTTCACTCTCTCTTCTTTCCCCTCTTTACCCTCTTTCCTTCCCCTCTCCCCCTTTAACCTCTCTGTCTTCCCTCTCTTTCCTCTGTCCCCCTTTTACCCTCAGCCTCTCTCCCTCCTGTCTCTCCCCTTCTCTCTCCCCTTATCTTCCTTTCTTTCTCTTTCTGTTGCCTCTCCTTTTCCTGCATACCTCCTGCCCCACCACTGCCCCTTCTCCCCCTCACCCTCTATCCACCTCTCTCTATCCTGCCATTCTATTGACCACCCCGTCTTCTCTCTCCTCTCTCTCCCCTCCTCACTCATCCCTCCCTCTCTTATCATCTCCTCCAGCTCCCCATCCCCTCTCAGCTTCTCAGTCCTGCACACTCTCTCACTCTCACTGCACCCTCTAGCTTCTCTGTCTCACAGCCCACCCCCTCCTCTCTCCCTTCCTCCACTTCCTCATTTTCTCTTTCACATCGCTCCACCCCCCCCCCCCATCGTTCTCTCTTTCCCCCTCTCCCTCGGCCCCTGGCCCATGTCTGTTGAGTCACAGTCAAACAATGCTTCTGGAAACTTCCGGAGAGCTCCACTTCCTGAACACCACCACATCATACATGTACACCTGAAAACTGAGCCGTCTCCCCCTCCCTCCCTCCCTCCACCTCACTATGTGTTGTAGGGGGTGGAGAGGTTCTAACAGATCCGGGAGGGAAAAGTCTGGCTCTACCTGGGAGGCTTCGGCGCGCCCTGAGTCTGGGTGGGGTAGGAGGCAAGCAGATCGAATCCCGGGACGTCCCACGCAGACGTGCTCTGACACGTGGAGGCACACTCACCGACAGCCCCCCGTCCCGAGTCCTGGACCCTCAGCCGCGGAGGAGACCTTTCCGGTTCTGATCGATCTGCGGAGAGGCTTGCGTAAGAAAGGGTGCGCAGGGGGAAGAGGAAGTGGAAGAGATGGGAGGGTTAATGGTTTCAATCACATGCTCACTTTGCTCTCTCACGCTCCGCACACTTATTAACTCTCTCTTGCTCTCTCTGTTACACTTTCTCTCTCTCTCACTTTAACTCATTCTTTTCATTCTCGCTTTGTTCTCTTGCAACGTCTCTCTCCCTCCTTCCTTTTCCTCTGCTTCTGTTTGCCTCTTCCCCCTCTCTTGCCCCTCACTCTCTCTATGTTTCTTCTCTCGCTGCCCAGCTCCTTCCTCTCTCACTCTCCCCTTCCCTTCTATGCTCTCTGTCCCTCCCTCCTCTATCTCTCCCTCACTCTTTTACTCCCTCTCACTCGCCCTCTTCCTGAGACCGCAACCCCCCCCCCTCCCGTGGACTGGGTCGTGCACAAGGGAAAGCATGCAGTCCCACACCGACGGGCACGTCCGGTAAGACGCTGGGAATCGCGCTCCAACCCGAAACTTCAACAGCGTCCCCCTCCGCAGACGCCGCTCAACCGGCTGAGCGTGCAGATTTCTTTGGTCCCCTCAGATTTCCGTTCGGATTCCGGACTGGCTTACCCATACAGCACGGAGTGTAGTGGTCGATGGGACTTAATCCGGCGGGAAGTCTGTGACCGGGACACTTACTGGGAGCTCTGCTGTCTGTCATACGTATGAGGATGGGGTAGCATTTATTAAATGTATCCAGGAAGGTTCCTTAAATCAATATGAGGAAGGTCCAGTGAGCGGAGGGGCAGTACTGGACCTGGCATTGGGTAATGAGCCTCACAGTGGATGATCAGCTTGGGGACAGCGACCCCTTCACTTTCAGGGCAACTATAGATAAACACAAACACAAGAGATTCTGCAGATGCTGGAGATCCAGAGCAACACACACAAAATGCCGGAGGATCTCAGCATGCCGGGCGGGCATCTATGGAAAGGAGTAAACAGTCAGCGTTTCGGGCCGAGACCCTTCAGCAAGACTCATGGAGGGTCTTGACCTGAACGGCAACTCTTTGCTCTTTTTCAAAGACGCTGGCTGGGCAGCCGAGTTCCTCCAGCATTTTGCGTGCATGGCTATAGATAGGGATAGGTATGGTCCTTGCAGGAGGGTTTTAAATTGCACTCGGACAAATTACAAGGGCATTGGGCAGGAACAAAGAAGAGTTGATTGTCAACCCCCTTGTTCCAGGTAAGTCCACAACAGACACGTGGAAGGTGTTTGAAGATCAATTACACTACAGGAAAGGTATATTCCTATTAGAAGGAAGGACAGGGATGGAAAGATAAGAGAACCTTGGATGTCTAGAGAGGTGATGGATTTAGTCAAGAAGAAAAGTAAGAAATATGTAAAGCTTTGGAAGTCAGGATCAAACGAAAGACATGAGGATAAAGAAGCCAGAAAAGAACTAAAGGGAATTGGGAAAGCAGAAGGTACCATGAAGAGTTCTTGGCAAGTAGCATCAAGGCCACCCTATTCTTATTGAGTACTTTGCCTCAGTGTTTACCAAGGAAAAGGGTATGGAGTACCAGGAGATGAGTGCTGAGTGTATAACTACCTTAGGGCATTTAGAGGTCAAGGAGGAGGAAATGTAGGGCCTCCTAATGAGTATTAAGGTAGTTAGGTTCCCTGGGCCTGATGGAATTTACCACCAGTTATTGAAGGAGGTAAGAGACAAGATTGCTGGACAAGATTGCTGGACAAGATTGTCCTCTCTAGCCACAGGCGAGGCCCCAGGGGATTGGCGAGTAGCTAATGTTTTACCTCTATTTAAGAAGGGAACAAGTGAAAATCCTGGGAACTACAGACTGGTGAGTCTCACGTCAGTTGTAGGGAAATTGCTGGAGAAAATTCTTAGGGACAGGATATATGAGGCCTAATTAGAGGGAGCCAGCATGGTTCTGCTGTTTGTGATGTACGGTATGTAAGTGACCTGAGTGAAAATGTAGAGGGGTGGGTTAGTAAGTTTGTGGATGATCGTGGAGTTGTGGATAGTGGAGAAGGCAGACAAAAATACAGTGCAATATAGATCAGCTGCATATATGGGCAGAAAAGTAGCAGATGGAGTTTAACCCAGATACATGTGAGGTATTGCAACTTGGTAGGGCCAATGCAAGGAGACAGTAAACTTTTAAGGGCAAGACCCTTAACAGAATTGCTGAGCAGAGGGATCTCAGTCATGGCTCCTTGAAAGTGACTATATACAGGTTGATAAGAAGGCTCATGGAATGTTTGCTTTTATTAGTCGAGACACTGAGTTCAAAAGTCAGGAGGTTATGTAGCAACTTTATAAAACTCAGTCAATGCTTCATCAACTCCTGATGAAGGGTTTCGGCCCGAAACATCGTCACTACCTTCTCCCATAGATGCTGTCTGGCCTGCTGAGTTCCGCCAGCATTTTGTGTTTTGGTTTATTTATTTCCAGTATCTGCAGATTCACTTGTGATGCCTTTCATTATCTTAGTCCATGGGAAAAACACAGGCTAGACCTGATCTAAAAACCCAGAACACTTGAGGACTCCAGGTTACATTGCTGATGATATCTCGTGAGTCCAAACTCCACCATATCTAAGGAGATGCCAGTCAATATTAGGAAAGTTAAAATTACCAAACAACCCTATTAACATTGCACCTTTCCAGAATGTCTCCCTCTCTGCTCCTCGATGTCTCTGTTACTACAGGGGAGTCTATAAAAAACACGCAGTAAAGTTATTGTCCCCTTCTTGTTTCTGACTTCCACCCACAATGACTCAGTGGACAACCTCTCCATAACTTCCTCCTTTCCAGCGAACATGATACAAACCCTGCTTAGCAATTCCACTTCCCCACCTCTTTTGCTTCCCTCCCTGTCCTTTTTGAAAGATCTGAAGCCCGGCACACTCAGCAGCCATTCCTGCCATTGAGACATCCAAGTCTCTGTAATGGCCACAAGGTTATAGTTCCTCATATTGATCCACGCTCTGAGTTCATCCACCTTGTGTTTTGACACTCCTTGCATTAAAACAGACACGCAAACCATCTGGCCACTATCATCTGCCTATCCTTCCTCACGAACTCCCCACAGGCTGTCACTACTTGTGAGCCAACCATCCCATCCTCTGCCTCTTCACTTCAGTTCCTACTCCCCTGCAAATCTCGTTCAAACCCTCCCCAATAGGATTAGCAAACACCCCCGCCCCCAGGATATTGGCTCCCCTCCAGTTCCCACTTGTACAGGTCACCCCTTCCCCCAAAAAAATGTTCCAATGATCCAAGAGCTTGAAACGCTGCCCCTGGCACCATCTCCTCAGCCACTCATTCATCTTCTTGTTCTGACCCTCACTAGCTCGTTGTGTCCGGAGTGATCCGGAGATTGGAGGTCCTGCTCCTCAGCCTCCTTCCTGACGCCCTAAACTTAATGCGCACGACCCCTACCCCTCTCCTGCCGATGTCGCCAGTACCAATATGTACCGTGATCTCTGGCTGCTCACCCTCCCGTTCAATATTTTGCAGCTGTCCAGAGACAACCTGCAACCCAGCATCCAGGAGGCAACACGCTATCCTGAACGTCTCGTTTGCTGTCGCAGACTCTCCTAACTATCGAGTCCCTTATGACGACTGCTCCACCTGACCTCACCCTACCCTGCTGACGCTCAGAGCCGACCGCAGTGCTATTGGTCTGGCTGCATAATGGGACAGTGTGAAGGGAGCTACTCATTGTGCAAGACACTAGGAGTGGGTGATGGCCTGGTGTGGAGGGAGCTTCAGGCTATGTCTGACCCCATGAGTATGAAATGGGAGGGTGTGAAGGGAGCTACTCTCTGTGCCCGACACGCGGAGTGGGTGATGGCCTGGTGTGGAGGGAGCTTCAGGCTAAGTCTGACCCCATGAGTATGTAATGGGAGGGTGTGAAGGGAGCGACTCTCTGTGCCCGACTCCAGGTTTTCTGTGAATGGAGGAAGCTTCACTGTGTCAATCCTGGGAGCTTGGGTTGTGATGGAGTGGAGTTAGTTAGAGGGTGTGTTGGGATGCTGTGGAGGGAGCTTCATTCTGTATCTGACACCGGAGTGCTTGAATTCTGCGCCTGAACCCTGGAGTGTGTGACTGGACGGTTTCCAGGGAGCTTTGCTATGTTTCTGACCCTGCACGTCAGTGACTGAAGCAACACACACAGACAATCCTGACGAAGGGTCTCGGCCCGAAACATCTACAGTGCTTCTCCCTATAAGCGCTGCTTTGCCTGCTGAGTTCCACCACCATTTTGTGTGTGTTGCTTGAATTTCCAGCATCTGCAGATTTCCAAATGTGTGATTGGACAGTTTGCTGGAGCTTCACTCTGGGTCAGTCCCAGGAGTGTGTGTGATTGGATATCTTGTTGGAGCTTCACTCTGGGTCAGTCCCAAGAGTGTGTGTGATTGGACAGTTTGCTGGAGCTTCACTCTGGGTCAGTCCCAGGAGTGTGTGTGATTGGACAGATTGCTGGAGCTTCACTCTGGGTCAGTCCCAGGAATGTGTGTGATTGGATAGTTAGCTGGAGCTTCACGCTGGGTCAGTCCCAGGAATGTGTGTGATTGGACAGTTTGCTGGAGCTTCACTCTGGGTCAGTCCCAGAAATGTGTGTACATGGACAGTTTGCTGGAGCTTCACTCTGGGTCAGTTCCAGGAGTGTGTGTGATTGGACAGTTTGCTGGAGCTTCACGCTGGGTCAGTCCCAGGAGTGTGTGTGATTGGACAGTTTGCTGGAGCTTCGCTCTGGGTCAGTCCCAGGAGTGTTTGTGATTGGACAGTTTGCTGGAGCTTCACCCTGGGTCAGTCCCAGGAGTGTGTGTGATTGGACAGTTTGCTGGAGCTTCACCGTGGGACAGTCCCAGGAGTGTGTGTGATTGGACAGTTTGATGGAGCTTCACCCTGGGTCAGTCCCAGGAGTGTGTGTGATTGGACAGTTTGATGGAGCGTAACCTTGGGTCAGTCCCAGGAGTGTGTGTGATTGGACATTTTCCTGGTGCTTCACCCTGGGTCAGTCCCAGGAGTGTGTGTGATTGGACATTTTGCTGGAGCTTCACTCTGGGTCAGTCCCAAGAGTGTGTGTGATTGGACAGTTTCCTGGAGCTTCACTCTGGGTCAGTCCCAGGAGTGTGTGTGATTGGACAGTTTGATGGAGCTTCGCTCTGGGTCAGTCCCAGGAGTGTGTCTGATTGGACAGTTTGCTGGAGCTTCGCTCTGGGTCAGTCCCAGGAGTGTGTGTGATTGGACAGATTGCTGGAGCTTCGCTCTGAATCAGTACCAGGAGTGTGTGTGTGATTGTGCAGTTTGCAGGAGCTTCACTCTGGGTCAGTCTCAGGAATGTGTGTGATTGGACAGTTTGCTGGATCTTCACTCTGGGTTAGTCCCAGGAGTGTGTGTGATTGGACAGTTTGCTGGAGCTTCGCTCTGGGTCAGTCCCAGGAATGTGTGTGAATGGACATTTTGCTGGATCTTCGCTCTGGGTCAGTCCCAGGAGTGTGTGTGATTGGACATTTTGCTGGATCTTCACTCTGGGTCAGTCCAAGGAGTGTGTGTGATTGGACAGTTTGCTGGAGCTTCACCCTGGGTCAGTCCCAGGAGTGTGTGAGATTGGACAGTTTGCTGGAGTTTCGCTCTGGGTCAGTCCCAGGAATGTGTGTGATTGGACAGTTTGCTGGAGCTTCACTCTGGGTCAGTCCCAGGAGTGTGTGTGATTGGACAGTTTGCTGGAGCTTCACCCTGGGTCAGTCCCAGGAGTGTGTGTGATTGGACAGTTCGATGGAGCGTAACTCTGGTTCAGTCCAAGAATGTGTGTGATTGTACAGTTTGCTGGATCTTCACTCTGGGTCAGTCCCAGGAATGTGTGTGATTGGACAGTTTGCTGGAGCTTCGCTCTGGGTCAGTCCCAGGAATGTGTGTGATTGGACAGTTTGCTGGAGCTTCACTCTGGGTCAGTCCCAGGAGTGTGTGTGATTGGACAGTTTGCTGGAGCTGCACCCTGGGTCAGTCCCAGGAATGTGTGTGATTGGACAGTTTGCTGGAGCTTCGCTCTGGGTCAGTCCCAGGAGTGTTTGTGATTGGACAGATTGCTGAGAGCTTCACTCTGGGTCAGTCCCAGGAGTGTGTGTGATTGGACAGTTTGATGGAGCTTCACCCTGGGTCAGTCCCAGGAGTGTGTGTGATTGGACAGTTTGCTGGAGCTTCACCCTGGGTCAGTCCCAGGAGTGTGTGTGATTGGACAGTTTGCTGGAGCTTCACCCTGGGTCAGTCCCAGGAGTGTGTGTGATTGAACAGTTTGCCTGAGCTTCACCCTGGGTCAGTCCCAGGAGTGTGTGTGATTGGACAGTTTGCCTGAGCTTCACCCTGGGTCAGTCCCAGGAGTGTGTGTGATTGGACAGTTTGATGGAGCTTCGCTCTGGGTCAGTCCCAGCAGTGTGTGTGATTGGACATTTTGCTGGAGCTTCACTCTGGGTCAGTCCCAAGAGTGTGTGTGATTGGACAGTTTCCTGGAGCTTCACTCTGGGTCAGTCCCAGGAGTGTGTGTGATTGGACAGTTTGATGGAGCTTCGCTCTGGGTCAGTCCCAGGAGTGTGTCTGATTGGACAGTTTGCTGGAGCTTCGCTCTGGGTCAGTCCCAGGAGTGTGTGTGATTGGACAGATTGCTGGAGCTTCGCTCTGAATCAGTACCAGGAGTGTGTGTGTGATTGTGCAGTTTGCTGGAGCTTCACTCTGGGTCAGTCTCAGGAATGTGTGTGATTGGACAGTTTGCTGGATCTTCACTCTGGGTTAGTCCCAGGAGTGTGTGTGATTGGACAGTTTGCTGGAGCTTCGCTCTGGGTCAGTCCCAGGAATGTGTGTGAATGGACATTTTGCTGGATCTTCGCTCTGGGTCAGTCCCAGGAGTGTGTGTGATTGGACATTTTGCTGGATCTTCACTCTGGGTCAGTCCAAGGAGTGTGTGTGATTGGACAGTTTGCTGGAGCTTCACCCTGGGTCAGTCCCAGGAGTGTGTGTGATTGGACAGTTTGCTGGAGCTTCACCCTGGGTCAGTCCCAGGAGTGTGTGTGATTGGACAGTTCGATGGAGCGTAACTCTGGTTCAGTCCAAGAATGTGTGTGATTGTACAGTTTGCTGGATCTTCACTCTGGGTCAGTCCCAGGAATGTGTGTGATTGGACAGTTTGCTGGAGCTTCGCTCTGGGTCAGTCCCAGGAATGTGTGTGATTGGACAGTTTGCTGGAGCTTCACTCTGGGTCAGTCCCAGGAGTGTGTGTGATTGGACAGTTTGCTGGAGCTTCACCCTGGGTCAGTCCCAGGAATGTGTGTGATTGGACAGTTTGCTGGAGCTTCGCTCTGGGTCAGTCCCAGGAGTGTTTGTGATTGGACAGATTGCTGAGAGCTTCACTCTGGGTCAGTCCCAGGAGTGTGTGTGATTGGACAGTTTGATGGAGCTTCACCCTGGGTCAGTCCCAGGAGTGTGTGTGATTGGACAGTTTGCTGGAGCTTCACCCTGGGTCAGTCCCAGGAGTGTGTGTGATTGGACAGTTTGCTGGAGCTTCACCCTGGGTCAGTCCCAGGAGTGTGTGTGATTGGACAGTTTGCCTGAGCTTCACCCTGGGTCAGTCCCAGGAGTGTGTGTGATTGGACAGTTTGCCTGAGCTTCACCCTGGGTCAGTCCCAGGAGTGTGTGTGATTGGACAGTTTGATGGAGCTTCGCTCTGGGTCAGTCCCAGGAATGAGTGTGATTGGACAGTTTGCTGAGAGCTTCACTCTGGGTCAGTCCCAGGAATTTGTGTGTGATTGGACAGTTTGCTGGAGCTTCACCCTGGGTCAGTCCCAGGAGTGTGTGTGATTGGACAGTTTGCTGGAGCTTCACCCTGGGTCAGTCCCAGGAATGTGTGTGATTGGACAGTTTGCTGGAGCTTCACCCTGGGTCAGTCCCAGGAGTGTGTGTGATTGGACAGTTTGCTGGAGCTTCACCCTGGGTCAGTCCCAGGAGTGTGTGTGATTGGACATTTTGCTGGAGCTTCACCCTGGGTCAGTCCCAGCAGTGTGTGTGATTGGACATTTTGCTGGATCTTCACTCTGGGTCAGTCCCAGGAACGTGTGTGATTGGGCAGTTTGCTGGAGCTTCGCTCTGGGTCAGTCCCAGGAGTGTTTGTGATTGGACAGTTTGCTGGAGCTACACCCTGGGTCAGTCCCAGGAGTGTGTGTGATTGGACAGTTTGCTGGAGCTTCACCCTGGGTCAGTCCCAGGAGTGTGTGTGATTGGACAGTTTGCTGGAGCTTCACTCTGGGTCAGTCCCAGGAGTGTGTGTGATTGGACAGTTTGCTGGAGCTTCACCCTGGGTCAGTCCCAGGAATGTGTGTGATTGGACAGTTTGATGGAGCTTCACCCTGGGTCAGTCCCAGGAGTGTGTGTGATTGGACAGTTTGCTGGGAGCTTCACCCTGGGTCAGTCCCAGGAGTGTGTGTGATTGGACAGTTTGCTGGAGCTTCGCTCTGGGTCAGTCCCAGGAATGTGTGTGATTGGACAGTTTGCCTGAGCTTCACCCTGGGTCAGTCCCAGGAGTGTGTGTGATTGGACAGTTTGCTGGATCTTCACTCTGGGTCAGTCCCAGGAGTGTGTGTGATTGGACATTTTGCTGGAGCTACACCCTGGGTCAGTCCCAGGAATGTGTGTGATTGGACAGTTTGCTGGAGCTTCACCCTGGGTCAGTCCCAGGAGTGTGTGTGATTGGACAGTTTGCTGGAGCTTCGCTCTGAATCAGTCCCAGGAGTGTGTGTGATTGGGCAGTTTGCTGGGAGCTTCACTCTGGGTCAGTTCCAGGAGTGTGTGTGATTGGACAGTTTGCTGGAGCTTCTCTCTGGGTCAGTCCCAGGAGTGTGTGTGATTGGGCAGTTTGCTGGAGCTTCACCCTGGGTCAGTCCCAGGAGTGTGTGTGATTGGACAGTTTGCTGGAGCTTCACCTTGGGTCAGTCCCAGGAGTGTGTGTGATTTGGCAGTTTGCTGGAGCTTCGCTCTGGGTCAGTCCCAGGAGTCTGTGTGATTGGACAGTTTCCTGGAGCTTCACTCTGGGTCAGTCGCAGGAGTGTGTGTGATTGGACAGTTTGATGGAGCTTCGCTATGAATCAGTCCCAGGAGTGTTTGTGATTGGACAGTTTGCTGGAGCTTCGCTCTGGGTCAGTCCCAGAAGTGTGTCCGATTGGACAGTTTGCTGGAGCTTCGCTGTGGGTCAGTCCCAGGAATGTGTGTGATTGGACAGTTTGCTGGAGCTTCACCCTGGGGCAGTCCCAGGAGTGTGTGTGATTGGACAGTTTGCTGGAGCTTCACCCTGGGGCAGTCCCAGGAATGTGTGTGATTGGACAGTTTGCTGGAGCTTGACCCTGGGGCAGTCCCAGGAGTGTGTGTGATTGGACAGTTTGCTGGGAGCTTCAGTCTGGGTCAGTTCCAGGAGTGTGTGTGATTGGACAGTTTGCTGGAGCTTCACTCTGGGTCAGTCCCAGGAAAGTGTGTGATTGGACAGTTTGCTGGAGCTTCGCTCTGAATCAGTACCAGGAGTGTGTGTGTGATTGGACAGTTTGATGGAGCGTAACCTTGGGTCAGTCCCAGGAGTGTGTGTCATTGGACATTTTCCTGGTGCTTCACCCTGGGTCAGTCCCAGGAGTGTGTGTGATTGGACATTTTGCTGGAGCTTCACTCTGGGTCAGTCCCAAGAGTGTGTGTGATTGGACAGTTTCCTGGAGCTTCACTCTGGGTCAGACCCAGGAGTGTGTGTGATTGGACAGTTTGATGGAGCTTCGCTCTGGGTCAGTCCCAGGAGTGTGTCTGATTGGACAGTTTGCTGGAGCTTCACTCTGGGTCAGTCCCAGGAGTGTGTGTGTGATTGGACATTTTGCTGGAGCTTCACTCTGGGTCAGTCCCAAGAGTGTGTGTGATTGGACAGTTTCCTGGAGCTTCACTCTGGGTCAGTCCCAGGAATGTGTGTGATTGGACAGTTTGCTGGAGCTTCGCTCTGGGTCAGTCCCAGGAATGTGTGTGATTGGACAGTTTGCTGGAGCTTCACCCTGGGTCAGTCCCAGGAGTGTGTGTGATTGGACAGTTTGCTGGATCTTCACTCTGGGTCAGTCCCAGGACTGTGTGTGATTGGACAGTTTGCTGGAGCTTCGCTCTGGGTCAGTCCCAGGAGTGTGTGTGATTGGACAGTTTCCTGGAGCTTCACTCTGGGTCAGTCCCAGGAGAGTGTGTGATTGGACAGATTGCTGGAGCTGCACCCTGGGTCAGTCCCAGGAGTGTGTGTGATTGGACAGTTTGATGGAGCTTCACCAGGGGTCAGTCCCAGGAGTGTGTGTGATTGGACAGTTTGCTGGATCTTCACTCTGGGTCAGTCCCAGGAATGTGTGTGATTGGACAGTTTGCTGGAGCTTCACCCTGGGTCAGTCCCAGGAGTGTTTGTGATTGGACAGATTGCTGGAGCTGCACCCTGGGTCAGTCCCAGGAGTGTGTGTGATTGGACAGTTTGCTGGGAGCTTCACCCTGGGTCAGTCTCAGGAATGTGTGTGATTGGTCAGTTTGCTGGATCTTCACTCTGGGTCAGTCCCAGGAGTGTGTGTGATTGGACAGTTTGCTGGATCTTCACTCTGGGTCAGTCCCAGGACTGTGTCTGATTGGACAGTTTGCTGGAGCTTCGCTCTAGGTCAGTCCCAGGAATGTGTGTGATTGGACAGTTTGCTGGAGCTTCACCCGGGGTCAGTCCCAGGAGTGTGTGTGATTGGACAGTTTGCTGGGAGCTTCACACTGGGTCAGTCTCAGGAGTGTGTGTGATTGGACATTTTGCTGGAGCTACACCCTGGGTCAGTCCCACGAATGTGTGTGATTGGACAGTTTGCTGGAGCATCGCTCTGGGTCAGTCCCAGGAGTGTGTGTGATTGGACAGTTTGCTGGAGCATCGCTCTGGGTCAGTCCCAGGAGTGTGTGTGATTGGACAGTTTGCTGGAGCTTCACCCTGGGTCAGTCCCAGGAGTGTGTGTGATTGGACATTTTGCTGGAGCTACACCCTGGGTCAGTCCCACGAATGTGTGTGATTGGACAGTTTGCTGAGAGCTTCACTCTGGGTCAGTCCCAGGAGTGTGTGTGATTGGACAGTTTGCTGGAGCTTCGCTCTGAGTCAGTCCCAGGAGTGTGTGTGATTGGACAGTTTGCTGGAGCTTCACCCTGGGTCAGTCCCAGGAGTGTGTGTGATTGGACAGTTTGCTGAGAGCTTCACTCTGGGTCAGTTCCAGGAGTGTGTGTGATTGGACAGTTTGCTGGAGCTTAACTCTGGGTCAGTCCCAGGAGTGTATGTGATTGGACAGTTTGCTGGGAGCTTCACTCTGGGTCAGTTCCAGGAGTGTGTGTGATTGGACAGTTTGCTGAGAGCTTCACTCTGGGTCAGTCCCAGGAGTGTGTGTGATTGGACAGTATGCTGGAGCTTCACCCTGGGTCAGTCCCAGGAGTGTGTGTGATTGGACAGTTTGCTGGAGCTTCACCCTGGGTCAGTCACAGGAGTGTGTGTGATTGGACAGTTTGCTGGAGCTTCACCCTGGGTCAGTCCCAGGAGTGTGTGTGATTGGACAGTTTGCTGGAGCTTCACCCTGGGTCAGTCCCAGGAGTGTGTGTGATTGGACAGTTTGCTGGAGCTTCACCCTGGGTTAGTCCCAGGGGTGTGTGTGATTGGACAGTTTGCTGGGAGCTTCACTCTGGGTCAGTTCCAGGAGTGGGTGTGATTGGACAGTTTGCTGGAGCTTCGCTCTGGGTCAGTCCCAGGAGTGTGTGTGATTGGACAGTTTGCTGGAGCTTCGCTCTGAATCAGTACCAGGAGTGTGTGTGTGATTGGACAGTTTGATGGAGCGTAACCTTGGGTCAGTCCCAGGAGTGTGTGTGATTGGACATTTTCCTGGTGCTTCACCCTGGGTCAGTCCCAGGAGTGTGTGTGATTGGACATTTTGCTGGAGCTTCACTCTGGGTCAGTCCCAAGAGTGTGTGTGATTGGACAGTTTCCTGGAGCTTCACTCTGGGTCAGTCCCAGGAGTGTGTGTGATTGGACAGTTTGATGGAGCTTCGCTCTGGGTCAGTCCCAGGAGTGTGACTGATTGGACAGTTTGCTGGAGATTCACTCTGGGTCAGTCCCAGGAGTGTGTGTGATTGGACATTTTGCTGGAGCTTCACTCTGGGTCAGTCCCAAGAGTGTGTGTGATTGGACAGTTTCCTGGAGCTTCACTCTGGGTCAGTCCCAGGAATGTGTGTGATTGGACAGTTTGCTGGAGCTTCGCTCTGGGTCAGTCCCAGGAGTGTGTGTGATTGGACAGTTTGCTGGAGCTTCACCCTGGGTCAGTCCCAGGAGTGTGTGTGATTGGACAGTTCGATGGAGCGTAACTCTGGTTCAGTCCAAGAATGTGTGTGATTGTACAGTTTGCTGGATCTTCACTCTGGGTCAGTCCCAGGAATGTGTGTGATTGGACAGTTTGCTGGAGCTTCGCTCTGGGTCAGTCCCAGGAATGTGTGTGATTGGACAGTTTGCTGGAGCTTCACTCTGGGTCAGTCCCAGGAGTGTGTGTGATTGGACAGTTTGCTGGAGCTTCACCCTGGGTCAGTCCCAGGAATGTGTGTGATTGGACAGTTTGCTGGAGCTTCGCTCTGGGTCAGTCCCAGGAGTGTTTGTGATTGGACAGATTGCTGAGAGCTTCACTCTGGGTCAGTCCCAGGAGTGTGTGTGATTGGACAGTTTGATGGAGCTTCACCCTGGGTCAGTCCCAGGAGTGTGTGTGATTGGACAGTTTGCTGGAGCTTCACCCTGGGTCAGTCCCAGGAGTGTGTGTGATTGGACAGTTTGCTGGAGCTTCACCCTGGGTCAGTCCCAGGAGTGTGTGTGATTGGACAGTTTGCCTGAGCTTCACCCTGGGTCAGTCCCAGGAGTGTGTGTGATTGGACAGTTTGCCTGAGCTTCACCCTGGGTCAGTCCCAGGAGTGTGTGTGATTGGACAGTTTGATGGAGCTTCGCTCTGGGTCAGTCCCAGGAATGAGTGTGATTGGACAGTTTGCTGAGAGCTTCACTCTGGGTCAGTCCCAGGAATTTGTGTGTGATTGGACAGTTTGCTGGAGCTTCACCCTGGGTCAGTCCCAGGAGTGTGTGTGATTGGACAGTTTGCTGGAGCTTCACCCTGGGTCAGTCCCAGGAATGTGTGTGATTGGACAGTTTGCTGGAGCTTCACCCTGGGTCAGTCCCAGGAGTGTGTGTGATTGGACAGTTTGCTGGAGCTTCACCCTGGGTCAGTCCCAGGAGTGTGTGTGATTGGACATTTTGCTGGAGCTTCACCCTGGGTCAGTCCCAGCAGTGTGTGTGATTGGACATTTTGCTGGATCTTCACTCTGGGTCAGTCCCAGGAACGTGTGTGATTGGGCAGTTTGCTGGAGCTTCGCTCTGGGTCAGTCCCAGGAGTGTTTGTGATTGGACAGTTTGCTGGAGCTACACCCTGGGTCAGTCCCAGGAGTGTGTGTGATTGGACAGTTTGCTGGAGCTTCACCCTGGGTCAGTCCCAGGAGTGTGTGTGATTGGACAGTTTGCTGGAGCTTCACTCTGGGTCAGTCCCAGGAGTGTGTGTGATTGGACAGTTTGCTGGAGCTTCACCCTGGGTCAGTCCCAGGAATGTGTGTGATTGGACAGTTTGATGGAGCTTCACCCTGGGTCAGTCCCAGGAGTGTGTGTGATTGGACAGTTTGCTGGGAGCTTCACCCAGGGTCAGTCCCAGGAGTGTGTGTGATTGGACAGTTTGCTGGAGCTTCGCTCTGGGTCAGTCCCAGGAATGTGTGTGATTGGACAGTTTGCCTGAGCTTCACCCTGGGTCAGTCCCAGGAGTGTGTGTGATTGGACAGTTTGCTGGATCTTCACTCTGGGTCAGTCCCAGGAGTGTGTGTGATTGGACATTTTGCTGGAGCTACACCCTGGGTCAGTCCCAGGAATGTGTGTGATTGGACAGTTTGCTGGAGCTTCACCCTGGGTCAGTCCCAGGAGTGTGTGTGATTGGACAGTTTGCTGGAGCTTCGCTCTGAATCAGTCCCAGGAGTGTGTGTGATTGGGCAGTTTGCTGGGAGCTTCACTCTGGGTCAGTTCCAGGAGTGTGTGTGATTGGACAGTTTGCTGGAGCTTCTCTCTGGGTCAGTCCCAGGAGTGTGTGTGATTGGGCAGTTTGCTGGAGCTTCACCCTGGGTCAGTCCCAGGAGTGTGTGTGATTGGACAGTTTGCTGGAGCTTCACCTTGGGTCAGTCCCAGGAGTGTGTGTGATTTGGCAGTTTGCTGGAGCTTCGCTCTGGGTCAGTCCCAGGAGTCTGTGTGATTGGACAGTTTCCTGGAGCTTCACTCTGGGTCAGTCGCAGGAGTGTGTGTGATTGGACAGTTTGATGGAGCTTCGCTATGAATCAGTCCCAGGAGTGTTTGTGATTGGACAGTTTGCTGGAGCTTCGCTCTGGGTCAGTCCCAGAAGTGTGTCCGATTGGACAGTTTGCTGGAGCTTCGCTGTGGGTCAGTCCCAGGAATGTGTGTGATTGGACAGTTTGCTGGAGCTTCACCCTGGGGCAGTCCCAGGAGTGTGTGTGATTGGACAGTTTGCTGGAGCTTCACCCTGGGGCAGTCCCAGGAATGTGTGTGATTGGACAGTTTGCTGGAGCTTCACCCTGGGGCAGTCCCAGGAGTGTGTGTGATTGGACAGTTTGCTGGGAGCTTCAGTCTGGGTCAGTTCCAGGAGTGTGTGTGATTGGACAGTTTGCTGGAGCTTCACTCTGGGTCAGTCCCAGGAAAGTGTGTGATTGGACAGTTTGCTGGAGCTTCGCTCTGAATCAGTACCAGGAGTGTGTGTGTGATTGGACAGTTTGATGGAGCGTAACCTTGGGTCAGTCCCAGGAGTGTGTGTCATTGGACATTTTCCTGGTGCTTCACCCTGGGTCAGTCCCAGGAGTGTGTGTGATTGGACATTTTGCTGGAGCTTCACTCTGGGTCAGTCCCAAGAGTGTGTGTGATTGGACAGTTTCCTGGAGCTTCACTCTGGGTCAGACCCAGGAGTGTGTGTGATTGGACAGTTTGATGGAGCTTCGCTCTGGGTCAGTCCCAGGAGTGTGTGTGATTGGACAGTTTCCTGGAGCTTCACTCTGGGTCAGTCCCAGGAGTGTGTGTGATTGGACATTTTGCTGGAGCTTCACTCTGGGTCAGTCCCAAGAGTGTGTGTGATTGGACAGTTTCCTGGAGCTTCACTCTGGGTCAGTCCCAGGAATGTGTGTGATTGGACAGTTTGCTGGAGCTTCGCTCTGGGTCAGTCCCAGGAATGTGTGTGATTGGACAGTTTGCTGGAGCTTCACCCTGGGTCAGTCCAAGGAGTGTGTGTGATTGGACAGTTTGCTAGAGCTTCACCCTGGGTCAGTCCCAGGAGTGTGTGTGATTGGACAGTTTGCTGGATCTTCACTCTGGGTCAGTCCCAGGACTGTGTGTGATTGGACAGTTTGCTGGAGCTTCGCTCTGGGTCAGTCCCAGGAGTGTGTGTGATTGGACAGTTTCCTGGAGCTTCACTCTGGGTCAGTCCCAGGAGAGTGTGTGATTGGACAGATTGCTGGAGCTGCACCCTGGGTCAGTCCCAGGAGTGTGTGTGATTGGACAGTTTGATGGAGCTTCACCAGGGGTCAGTCCCAGGAGTGTGTGTGATTGGACAGTTTGCTGGATCTTCACTCTGGGTCAGTCCCAGGAGTGTGTGTGATTGGACAGTTTGCTGGATCTTCACTCTGGGTCAGTCCCAGGAGTGTGTGTGATTGGACAGTTTGCTGGAGCTTCACCCTGGATCAGTCCCAGGGGTGTGTGTGATTGGACAGTTTGCTGGAGCTTCACTCTGGGTCAGTCCCAGGAGTGTGTGTGATTGGACAGTTTCCTGGAGCTTCACTCTGGGTCAGTCCCAGGAGTGTGTGTGATTGGACAGTTTGCTGGAGCTTCGCTCTGGGTCAGTCCCAGGAATGTGTGTGATTGGACAGTTTGCTGGAGCTTCACCCTGGGTCAGTCCCAGGAGTGTTTGTGATTGGACAGATTGCTGGAGCTGCACCCTGGGTCAGTCCCAGGAGTGTGTGTGATTGGACAGTTTGCTGGGAGCTTCACCCTGGGTCAGTCTCAGGAATGTGTGTGATTGGTCAGTTTGCTGGATCTTCACTCTGGGTCAGTCCCAGGAGTGTGTGTGATTGGACAGTTTGCTGGATCTTCACTCTGGGTCAGTCCCAGGACTGTGTCTGATTGGACAGTTTGCTGGAGCTTCGCTCTAGGTCAGTCCCAGGAATGTGTGTGATTGGACAGTTTGCTGGAGCTTCACCCGGGGTCAGTCCCAGGAGTGTGTGTGATTGGACAGTTTGCTGGGAGCTTCACACTGGGTCAGTCTCAGGAGTGTGTGTGATTGGACATTTTGCTGGAGCTACACCCTGGGTCAGTCCCACGAATGTGTGTGATTGGACAGTTTGCTGGAGCATCGCTCTGGGTCAGTCCCAGGAGTGTGTGTGATTGGACAGTTTGCTGGAGCATCGCTCTGGGTCAGTCCCAGGAGTGTGTGTGATTGGACAGTTTGCTGGAGCTTCACCCTGGGTCAGTCCCAGGAGTGTATGTGATTGGACAGTTTGCTGGGAGCTTCACTCTGGGTCAGTTCCAGGAGTGTGTGTGATTGGACAGTTTGCTGAGAGCTTCACTCTGGGACAGTCCCAGGAGTGTGTGTGATTGGACAGTTTGCTGGAGCTTCACCCTGGGTCAGTCCCAGGAGTGTGTGTGATTGGACAGTTTGCTGGAGCTTCACCCTGGGTCAGTCCCAGGAGTGTGTGTGATTGGACAGTTTGCTGGAGCTTCACCCTGGGTCAGTCCCAGGAGTGTGTGTGATTGGACAGTTTGCTGGAGCTTCACCCTGGGTCAGTCCCAGGAGTGTGTGTGATTGGACAGTTTGCTGGAGCTTCACCCTGGGTTAGTCCCAGGGGTGTGTGTGATTGGACAGTTTGCTGGGAGCTTCACTCTGGGTCAGTTCCAGGAGTGTGTGTGATTGGACAGTTTGCTGGAGCTTCGCTCTGGGTCAGTCCCAGGAGTGTGTGTGATTGGACAGTTTGCTGGAGCTTCGCTCTGAATCAGTACCAGGAGTGTGTGTGTGATTGGACAGTTTGATGGAGCGTAACCTTGGGTCAGTCCCAGGAGTGTGTGTGATTGGACATTTTCCTGGTGCTTCACCCTGGGTCAGTCCCAGGAGTGTGTGTGATTGGACATTTTGCTGGAGCTTCACTCTGGGTCAGTCCCAAGAGTGTGTGTGATTGGACAGTTTCCTGGAGCTTCACTCTGGGTCAGTCCCAGGAGTGTGTGTGATTGGACAGTTTGATGGAGCTTCGCTCTGGGTCAGTCCCAGGAGTGTGACTGATTGGACAGTTTGCTGGAGCTTCACTCTGGGTCAGTCCCAGGAGTGTGTGTGATTGGACATTTTGCTGGAGCTTCACTCTGGGTCAGTCCCAAGAGTGTGTGTGATTGGACAGTTTCCTGGAGCTTCACTCTGGGTCAGTCCCAGGAATGTGTGTGATTGGACAGTTTGCTGGAGCTTTGCTCTGGGTCAGTCCCAGGAATGTGTGTGATTGGACAGTTTGCTGGAGCTTCACCCTGGGTCAGTCCAAGGAGTGTGTGTGATTGGACAGTTTGCTGGAGCTTCACCCTGGGTCAGTCCCAGGAGTGTGTGTGATTGGACAGTTTGCTGGATCTTCACTCTGGGTCAGTCCCAGGACTGTGTGTGATTGGACAGTTTGCTGGAGCTTCGCTCTGGGTCAGTCCCAGGAGTGTGTGTGATTGGACAGTTTCCTGGAGCTTCACTCTGGGTCAGTCCCAGGAGTGTGTGTGATTGGACAGATTGCTGGAGCTGCACCCTGGGTCAGTCCCAGGAGTGTGTGTGATTGGACAGTTTGATGGAGCTTCACCAGGGGTCAGTCCCAGGAGTGTGTGTGATTGGACAGTTTGCTGGATCTTCACTCTGGGTCAGTCCCAGGAGTGTGTGTGATTGGACAGTTTGCTGGATCTTCACTCTGGGTCAGTCCCAGGTGTGTGTGTGATTGGACAGTTTGCTGGAGCTTCACCCTGGGTCAGTCCCAGGGGTGTGTGTGATTGGACAGTTTGCTGGAGCTTCACTCTGGGTCAATCCCAGGAGTGTGTGTGATTGGACAGTTTCCTGGAGCTTCACTCTGGGTCAGTCCCAGGAGTGTGTGTGATTGGACAGTTTGCTGGAGCTTCGCTCTGGGTCAGTCCCAGGAATGTGTGTGATTGGACTGTTTGCTGGAGCTTCACCCTGGGTCAGTCCCAGGAGTGTTTGTGATTGGACAGATTGCTGGAGCTGCACCCTGGGTCAGTCCCAGGAGTTTGTGTGATTGGACAGTTTGCTGGGAGCTTCACCCTGGGTCAGTCTCAGGAATGTGTGTGATTGGACAGTTTGCTGGATCTTCACTCTGGGTCAGTCCCAGGAGTGTGTGTGATTGGACAGTTTGCTGGATCTTCACTCTGGGTCAGTCCCAGGAGTGTGTCTGATTGGACAGTTTGCTGGAGCTTCGCTCTAGGTCAGTCCCAGGAATGTGTGTGATTGGACAGTTTGCTGGAGCTTCACCCGGGGTCAATCCCAGGAGTGTGTGTGATTGGACAGTTTGCTGGGAGCTTCACACTGGGTCAGTCTCAGGAGTGTGTGTGATTGGACATTTTGCTGGAGCTACACCCTGGGTCAGTCCCACGAATGTGTGTGATTGGACAGTTTGCTGGAGCATCGCTCTGGGTCAGTCCCAGGAGTGTGTGTGATTGGACAGTTTGCTGGAGCATCGCTCTGGGTCAGTCCCAGGAGTGTGTGTGATTGGACAGTTTGCTGGAGCTTCACCCTGGGTCAGTCCCAGGAGTGTGTGTGATTGGACAGTTTGCTGAGAGCTTCACTCTGGGTCAGTTCCAGGAGTGTGTGTGATTGGACAGTTTGCTGGAGCTTCACTCTGGGTCAGTCCCAGGAGTGTGTGTGATTGGACAGTTTGCTGGGAGCTTCACTCTGGGTCAGTTCCAGGAGTGTGTGTGATTGGACAGTTTGCTGAGAGCTTAACTCTGGATCAGTCCCAGGGGTGTGTGTGATTGGACAGTTTGCTGGAGCTTCACCCTGGGTCAGTCCCAGGAGTGTGTGTGATTGGACAGTTTGCTGGAGCTTCACCCTGGGTCAGTCCCAGGAGTGTGTGTGATTGGACAGTTTGCTGGAGCTTCACCCTGGGTCAGTCCCAGGAGTGTGTGTGATTGGACAGTTTGCTGGAGCTTCACCCTGGGTCAGTCCCAGGAGTGTGTGTGATTGGACAGTTTGCTGGAGCTTCACCCTGGGTCAGTCCCAGGGGTGTGTGTGATTGGACAGTTTGCTGGGAGCTTCACTCTGGGTCAGTTCCAGGAGTGTGTGTGATTGGACAGTTTGCTGGAGCTTCGCTCTGGGTCAGTCCCAGGAGTGTGTGTGATTGGACAGTTTGCTGGAGCTTCACTCTGGGTCAGTCCCAGGAGTGTGTGTGATTGGACAGTTTGCTGGAGCTTCACCCTGGGTCAGTCCCAGGAGTGTGTGTGATTGGACAGTTTGCTGGAGCTTCACTCTGGGTCAGTCCCAGGAGTGTGTGTGATTGGACAGTTTGCTGGAGCTTCACTCTGGGTCAGTCCCAGGAGTGTGTGTGATTGGACAGTTTGCTGAGAGCTTCACTCTGGGTCAGTCCCAGGAGTGTGTGTGATTGGACAGTTTGCTGGAGCTTCACCCTGGGTCAGTCCCAGGAGTGTGTGTGATTGGACAGTTTGCTGGAGCTTCACCCTGGGTCAGTCCCAGGATTGTGTGTGATTGGACAGTTTGCTGGAGCTTCACCCTGGGTCAGTCCCAGGAGTGTGTGTGATTGGACAGTTTGCTGGAGCTTCACCCTGGGTCAGTCCCAGGAGTGTGTGTGATTGGACAGTTTGCTGGAGCTTCACCCTGGGTCAGTCCCAGGGGTGTGTGTGATTGGACAGTTTGCTGGGAGCTTCACTCTGGGTCAGTTCCAGGAGTGTGTGTGATTGGACAGTTTGCTGGAGCTTCGCTCTGGGTCAGTCCCAGGAGTGTGTGTGATTGGACAGTTTGCTGGAGCTTCACTCTGGGTCAGTCCCAGGAGTGTGTGTGATTGGACAGTTTGCTGGAGCTTCACACTGGGTCAGTCCCAGGAGTGTGTGTGATTGGACAGTTTGCTGGAGCTTCACTCTGGGTCAGTCCCAGGAGTGTGTGTGATTGGACAGTTTGCTGGAGCTTCACTCTGGGTCAGTCCCAGGAGTGTGTGTGATTGGACAGTTTGCTGGGTCTTCACTCTGGGTCAGTCCCAGGAGTGTGTGTGATTGGACAGTTTGCTGGAGCTTCGCTCTGGGTCAGTCCCAGGAGTGTGTGTGATTGGACAGTTTGCTGGAGCTTCACTCTGTGTCAGTCCCAGCAGTGTGTGTGATTGGACAGTTTGCTGGAGCATCGCTCTGGGTCAGTCCCAGGAGTGTGTGTGATTCGACAGTTTGCTGGAGCATCGCTCTGGGTCAGTCCCAGGAGTGTGTGTGATTGGACAGTTTGCTGGAGCATCGCTCTGGGTCAGTCCCAGGAGTGTGTGTGATTGGACAGTTTGCTGGAGCTTCACTCTGGGTCAGTCCCAGGAGTGTGTGTGATTGGACAGTTTGCTGGAGCTTCACTCTGGGTCAGTCCCAGGAGTGTGTGTGATTGGACAGTTTGCTGGAGCTTCACTCTGGGTCAGTCCCAGGAATGTGTGTGTTTGGACAGTTTGCTGGAGCTTCACCCTGGGTCAGTCCCAGGAGTGTGTGTGATTGGACAGTTTGCTGGAGCTTCGCTCTGGGTCAGTCCCAGGAGTCTGTCTGATTGGACAGTTTGCTGGAGCTTCGCTGTGGGTCAGTCCCAGGAATGTGTGTGATTGGACAGTTTGCTGGAGCTTCACTATGGGTCAATCCCAGGAAAGTGTGTGATTGGACAGTTTGCTGGAGCTTCACTCTGAATCAGCACCAGGAGTGTGTGTGATTGGACAGTTTGCTGGAGCTCACCCTGGGTCAGTCCCAGGAATGTGTGTGATTGGACAGTTTGCTGGAGCTTCACCCTGGGTCAGTCCCAGGAGTGTGTGTGATTGGACAGTTTGCTGGATCTTCACTCTGGGTCAATCCCAGGAGTGTGTGTGAATGGACAGTTTGCTGGAGCTTCGCTCTGCGTCAGTCCCAGGACTGTGTCTGATTGGACAGTTTGCTGAGAGCTTCACTCTGGGTCAGTCCCAGGAGTGTGTGTGATTGGACAGTTTGCTGGAGCTTCGCTCTGAGTCAGTCCCAGGAGTGTGTGTGATTGGACAGTTTGCTGGAGCTTCACCCTGGGTCAGTCCCAGGAGTGTGTGTGATTGGACAGTTTGCTGAGAGCTTCACTCTGGGTCAGTTCCAGGAGTGTGTGTGATTGGACAGTTTGCTGGAGCTTCACTCTGGGTCAGTCCCAGGAGTGTGTGTGATTGGACAGTTTGCTGGGAGCTTCACTCTGGGTCAGTTCCAGGAGTGTGTGTGATTGGACAGTTTGCTGAGAGCTTCACTCTGGGTCAGTCCCAGGAGTGTGTGTGATTGGACAGTTTGCTGGAGCTTCACCCTGGGTCAGTCCCAGGAGTGTGTGTGATTGGACAGTTTGCTGGAGCTTCACCCTGGGTCAGTCCCAGGAGTGTGTGTGATTGGACAGTTTGCTGGAGCTTCACCCTGGGTCAGTCCCAGGAGTGTGTGTGATTGGACAGTTTGCTGGAGCTTCACCCTGGGTCAGTCCCAGGAGTGTGTGTGATTGGACAGTTTGCTGGAGCTTCACCCTGGGTTAGTCCCAGGGGTGTGTGTGATTGGACAGTTTGCTGGGAGCTTCACTCTGGGTCAGTTCCAGGAGTGTGTGTGATTGGACAGTTTGCTGGAGCTTCGCTCTGGGTCAGTCCCAGGAGTGTGTGTGATTGGACAGTTTGCTGGAGCTTCGCTCTGAATCAGTACCAGGAGTGTGTGTGTGATTGGACAGTTTGATGGAGCGTAACCTTGGGTCAGTCCCAGGAGTGTGTGTGATTGGACATTTTCCTGGTGCTTCACCCTGGGTCAGTCCCAGGAGTGTGTGTGATTGGACATTTTGCTGGAGCTTCACTCTGGGTCAGTCCCAAGAGTGTGTGTGATTGGACAGTTTCCTGGAGCTTCACTCTGGGTCAGTCCCAGGAGTGTGTGTGATTCGACAGTTTGATGGAGCTTCGCTCTGGGTCAATCCCAGGAGTGTGACTGATTGGACAGTTTGCTGGAGCTTCACTCTGGGTCAGTCCCAGGAGTGTGTGTGATTGGACATTTTGCTGGAGCTTCACTCTGGGTCAGTCCCAAGAGTGTGTGTGATTGGACAGTTTCCTGGAGCTTCACTCTGGGTCAGTCCCAGGAATGTGTCTGATTGGACAGTTTGCTGGAGCTTCGCTCTGGGTCAGTCCCAGGAATGTGTGTGATTGGACAGTTTGCTGGAGCTTCACCCTGGGTCAGTCCAAGGAGTGTGTGTGATTGGACAGTTTGCTGGAGCTTCACCCTGGGTCAGTCCCAGGAGTGTGTGTGATTGGACAGTTTGCTGGATCTTCACTCTGGGTCAGTCCCAGGACTGTGTGTGATTGGACAGTTTGCTGGAGCTTCGCTCTGGGTCAGTCCCAGGAGTGTGTGTGATTGGACAGTTTCCTGGAGCTTCACTCTGGGTCAGTCCCAGGAGTGTGTGTGATTGGACAGATTGCTGGAGCTGCACCCTGGGTCAGTCCCAGGAGTGTGTGTGATTGGACAGTTTGATGGAGCTTCACCAGGGGTCAGTCCCAGGAGTGTGTGTGATTGGACAGTTTGCTGGATCTTCACTCTGGGTCAGTCCCAGGAGTGTGTGTGATTGGACAGTTTGCTGGATCTTCACTCTGGGTCAGTCCCAGGTGTGTGTGTGATTGGACAGTTTGCTGGAGCTTCACCCTGGGTCAATCCCAGGGGTGTGTGTGATTGGACAGTTTGCTGGAGCTTCACTCTGGGTCAGTCCCAGGAGTGTGTGTGATTGGACAGTTTCCTGGAGCTTCACTCTGGGTCAGTCCCAGGAGTGTGTGTGATTGGACAGTTTGCTGGAGCTTCGCTCTGGGTCAGTCCCAGGAATGTGTGTGATTGGACAGTTTGCTGGAGCTTCACCCTGGGTCAGTCCCAGGAGTGTTTGTGATTGGACAGATTGCTGGAGCTGCACCCTGGGTCAGTCCCAGGAGTTTGTGTGATTGGACAGTTTGCTGGGAGCTTCACCCTGGGTCAGTCTCAGGAATGTGTGTGATTGGACAGTTTGCTGGATCTTCACTCTGGGTCAGTCCCAGGAGTGTGTGTGATTGGACAGTTTGCTGGATCTTCACTCTGGGTCAGTCCCAGGAGTGTGTCTGATTGGACAGTTTGCTGGAGCTTCGCTCTAGGTCAGTCCCAAGAATGTGTGTGATTGGACAGTTTGCTGGAGATTCACCCGGGGTCAATCCCAGGAGTGTGTGTGATTGGACAGTTTGCTGGGAGCTTCACACTGGGTCAGTCTCAGGAGTGTGTGTGATTGGACATTTTGCTGGAGCTACACCCTGGGTCAGTCCCAGGAGTGTGTGTGATTGGACAGTTTGCTGGAGCATCGCTCTGGGTCAGTCCCAGGAGTGTGTGTGATTGGACAGTTTGCTGGAGCATCGCTCTGGGTCAGTCCCAGGAGTGTGTGTGATTGGACAGTTTGCTGGAGCTTCACCCTGGGTCAGTCCCAGGAGTGTGTGTGATTGGACATTTTGCTGGAGCTACACCCTGGGTCAGTCCCACGAATGTGTGTGATTGGACAGTTTGCTGAGAGCTTCACTCTGGGTCAGTCCCAGGAGTGTGTGTGATTGGACAGTTTGCTGGAGCTTCGCTCTGAGTCAGTCCCAGGAGTGTGTGTGATTGGACAGTTTGCTGGAGCTTCACCCTGGGTCAGTCCCAGGAGTGTGTGTGATTGGACAGTTTGCTGAGAGCTTCACTCTGGGTCAGTTCCAGGAGTGTGTGTGATTGGACAGTTTGCTGGAGCTTCACTCTGGGTCAGTCCCAGGAGTGTGTGTGATTGGACAGTTTGCTGGGAGCTTCACTCTGGGTCAGTTCCAGGAGTGTGTGTGATTGGACAGTTTGCTGAGAGCTTCACTCTGGGTCAGTCCCAGGAGTGTGTGTGATTGGACAGTTTGCTGGAGCTTCACCCTGGGTCAGTCCCAGGAGTGTGTGTGATTGGACAGTTTGCTGGAGCTTCACCCTGGGTCAGTCCCAGGAGTGTGTGTGATTGGACAGTTTGCTGGAGCTTCACCCTGGGTCAGTCCCAGGAGTGTGTGTGATTGGACAGTTTGCTGGAGCTTCACCCTGGGTCAGTCCCAGGAGTGTGTGTGATTGGACAGTTTGCTGGAGCTTCACCCTGGGTCAGTCCCAGGGGTGTGTGTGATTGGACAGTTTGCTGGGAGCTTCACTCTGGGTCAGTTCCAGGAGTGTGTGTGATTTGGACAGTTTGCTGGAGCTTCGCTCTGGGACAGTCCCAGGAGTGTGTGTGATTGGACAGTTTGCTGGAGCTTCACTCTGGGTCAGTCCCAGGAGTGTGTGTGATTGGACAGTTTGCTGGAGCTTCACCCTGGGTCAGTCCCAGGAGTGTGTGTGATTGGACAGTTTGCTGGAGCTTCACTCTGGGTCAGTCCCAGGAGTGTGTGTGATTGGACAGTTTGCTGGAGCTTCACCCTGGGTCAGTCCCAGGAGTGTGTGTGATTGGACAGTTTGCTGGGTCTTCACTCTGGGTCAGTCCCAGGAGTGTGTGTGATTGGACAGTTTGCTGGAGCTTCGCTCTGGGTCAGTCCCAGGAGTGTGTGTGATTGGACAGTTTGCTGGAGCTTCACTCTGTGTCAGTCCCAGCAGTGTGTGTGATTGGACAGTTTGCTGGAGCATCGCTCTGGGTCAGTCCCAGGAGTGTGTGTGATTCGACAGTTTGCTGGAGCATCGCTCTGGGTCAGTCCCAGGAGTGTGTGTGATTGGACAGTTTGCTGGAGCATCGCTCTGGGTCAGTCCCAGGAGTGTGTGTGATTGGACAGTTTGCTGGAGCTTCACTCTGGGTCAGTCCCAGGAGTGTGTGTGATTGGACAGTTTGCTGGAGCTTCACTCTGGGTCAGTCCCAGGAATGTGTGTGTTTGGACAGTTTGCTGGAGCTTCACCCTGGGTCAGTCCCAGGAGTGTGTGTGATTGGACAGTTTGCTGGAGCTTCGCTCTGGGTCTGTCCCAGGAGTCTGTCTGATTGGACAGTTTGCTGGAGCTTCGCTGTGGGTCAGTCCCAGGAATGTGTGTGATTGGACAGTTTGCTGGAGCTTCACTATGGGTCAGTCCCAGGAAAGTGTGTGATTGGACAGTTTGCTGGAGCTTCGCTCTGAATCAGCACCAGGAGTGTGTGTGATTGGACAGTTTGCTGGAGCTCACCCTGGGTCAGTCCCAGGAATGTGTGTGATTGGACAGTTTGCTGGAGCTTCACCCTGGGTCAGTCCCAGGAGTGTGTGTGATTGGACAGTTTGCTGGATCTTCACTCTGGGTCAGTCCCAGGAGTGTGTGTGAATGGACAGTTTGCTGGAGCTTCGCTCTGCGTCAGTCCCAGGACTGTGTCTGATTGGACAGTTTGATGGAGCGTAACCCTGGGTCAGTCCCAGGAGTGTGTGTGATTGTTGTTTGCTGGAGCTTCGCTCTGGGTCAGTCCCAGGACTGTGTGTGATTGGGCAGTTTGCTGGAGCTTCGCTCTGGGTCAGTCCCAGGAGTGTGTGTGATTGGACATTTTGCTGGAGCTTCACCCTGGGTCAGTCCCAGGAGTGTGTCTGATTGGACAGTTCGCTGGAGCTTCGCTCTGGGTCAGTCCCAGGAGTGTGTGTGATTGGACAGTTTGCTGGAGCTTCACCCTTGGTCAGTCCCAGGAATCTGTGTGATTGGACGGTTTGCTGGAGCTGCGCTCTGGGTCAGACCCAGGAATGTGTATGATTGGACAGTTTGCTGGATCTTCACTCTGGGTCAGTCCCAGGAGTGTGTGTGATTGGACAGTTTGCTGGAGCTTCACTCTGGGTCAGTCCCAGGAGTGTGTGTGATTGGACAGTTTGCTGGGGCTTCACCCTGGGTCAGTCCCAGGAATGTGTGTGATTGGACAGTTTGCTGGATCTTTGCTCTGGGTCAGTCCCAGGAGTGTGTGTGATTGGACAGTTTGCTGGAGCTTCGCTCTGGGTCAGTCCCAGGAATGTGTGTGATTGGGCAGTTTGCTGGAGCTTCGCTCTGGGTCAGTCCCAGGAGTGTGTGTGATTGGACAGTTTGCTGAACCTTCACTCTGGGTCATTCCCACGGGTGTGTGTGATTGGACATTTTGCTGGATCTACACTCTGGGTCAGTCCCAGGAGTGTGTGTGATTGGACAGTTTGCTGGAGCTTCACTCTGGGTCAGTCCCAGGAGTGTGTGTGATTGGAGTTTGCTGGAGCTTCGCACTTGGTCAGTACCAGGAATGTGTGTGATTGGGCAGTTTGCTGGATCTTCACCCTGCGTCAGTCCCAGGAGTGTGTGTGATTGGACAGTTTGCTGGAGCTTCACTCTGGGTCAGTCCCAGGAGTGTGTGTGAATGGACAGTTTGCTGGAGCTTCGCTCTGGGTCAGTCCCAGGACTGTGTGTGATTGGGCAGTTTGCTGGAGCTTCGCTCTGGGTCAGTCCCAGGAGTGTGTGTGATTGGACAGTTCGCTGGAGCTTCACCCTGGGTCAGTCCCAGGAGTGTGTGTGATTGGACAGTTTCCTGGATCTTCGCTCTGGGTCAGTCCCAGGAGTGTGTGTGATTGGACAGTTTGCTGGAGCTTCACCCTGGGTCAGTCCCAGGAGTGTGTGTGATTGGACAGTTTGCTGGAGCTTCACCCTGGGTCAGTCCCAGGAGTGTGTGTGATTGGACAGTTTGCTGGAGCTTCGCTCTGGGTCAGTCCCAGGAGTGTTTGTGATTGGACAGTTTGCTGGAGCTTCACCCTGGGTCAGTCTCAGGAGTGTGTGTGATTGGACAGTTTGCTGGAGCTTCACCCTGCGTCAGTCCCAGGAATGTGTGTGATTGGACATTTTGCTGGAGCTTCGCTCTGGGTCAGTCCCATGAATGTGTGTGATTGGACAGTTTGCTGGAGCTTCACTCTGGGTCAGCCCCAGGAATGTGTGTGATTGGACAGTTTGCTGGAGCTTCACCCTGGGTCAGTCCCAGGAGTCTGTGTGATTGGACAGTTTGCTGGAGCTTCGCTCTGGGTCAGTCCCAGGAGTGTGTGTGATTGGACAGTTTGCTGGAGCTTCGCTCTGGGTCAGTCCCAGGAGTGTTTGTGATTGGACAGTTTGCTGGAGCTTCACCCTGTGTCAGTCCCAGGAGTGTGTGTGATTGGACAGTTTGCTGAGACCTTCACTCTGGGTCAGTCCCAGCAATGTCTGTGATTGGACAGTTTGCTGAGAGCTTCTCTCTGGGTCAGTCCCAGGAGTGTGTGTGATTGGACAGTTTGCAGGAGCTTCACCCTGGGTCAGTCCCAGGAATGAGTGTGATTGGACAGTTTGCTGGAGCTTCACTCTGAGTCAGTCCCAGGGATGTGTGTGATTGGACAGTTTGCTGGAGCTTCACTCTGGGTCAGTCCCAGGAATGCGTGTGATTGGACAGTTTACAGGAGCTTCACCTTGGGTCAGTCCCAGGAGTGTGTGTGATTGGACAGTTTGCTGAAGCTTCACTCTGGGTCAGTCCCAGGAATGTGTGTGATTGGACAGTTTGCTGGATCTTCACTCTGGGTCAGTCCCAGGAATGTGTGTGATTGGACAGTTTGCTGGATCTTCACTCTGGGTCAGTCCCAGGAATGTGTGTGATTGGACAGTTTGCTGTATCTTCACTCTGGGTCAGTCCCAGGAGTGTGTGTGATTGGAGAGTTTGCTGGAGCGTCACCCTGGGTCAGTCCCAGGAGTGTGTGTGATTGGACAGTTTGCTGGAGCTTCGCTCTGGGTCAGTCCCAGGAATGTGTGTGATTGGGCAGTTTGCTGGAGCTTCGCTCTGTGTCAGTCCCAGGAGTGTGTGTGATTGGACAGTTTGCTGGGAGATTCACCCTGGGTCAGTCCCAGGAGTGTGTGTGATTGGACAGTTTGCTGAAGCTTCACTCTGGGTCAGTCCCAGGAATGTGTGTGATTGGGCAGTTTGCTGGAGCTTCGCTCTGGGTCAGTCCCAGGAATGTGTGTGATTGGACAGTTTGCTGGAGCTTCGCTCTATGTCAGTCCCAGGAGTGTGTGTGATTGGACAGTTTGCTGGAGCTTCGCTCTGGGTCAGTCCCAGGAGTGTGTGTGATTAGACAGTTTGCTGGAGCTTCGCTCTAGGTCAGTCCCAGGAGTGTGTGTGATTGGACAGTTTGCTGGAGCTTCGCACTAGGTCAGTCCCAGGAGTGTGTGTGATTGGACAGTTTGCTGAACCTTCGCTCTGGGTCAGTCCCAGGAGTGTGTGTGATTGGACAGTTTGCTGGAGCTTCACCCTGGGTCTGTCCCAGGAGTGTGTGTGATTGGACATTTTGCTGGATCTACACTCTGGGTCAGTCCCAGGAGTGTGTGTGATTGGACAGTTTGCTGGAGCTTCACCCTGGGTCAGTCCCAGGAGTGTGTGTGATTGGACAGGTTGCTGGAGGTCCGCTCTGGGTCAGTCCCAGGAGTGTGTGTGATTGGACAGTTTGCTGGAGCTTCACTCTGAGTCAGTCCCAGGAGTGTTTGTGATTGGACAGTTTGCTGAGAGCTTCACTCTGTGTCAGTCCCAGGAGTGTGTGTGATTGGACAGTTTGCTGGAGCTTCGCTCTGGGTCAGTCCCAGGAGTGTGTGTGATTGGACAGTTTGCTGGAGTTTCACCCTGGTTCAGTCCCAGGAATGAGTGTGATTGGACAGTTTGCTGGAGCTTCACTCTGAGTCAGTCCCAGGAATGTGTGTGATTGGACAGTTTGCTGGAGCTTCACTCTGGGTCAGTCCCAGGAATGTGTGTGATTGGACAGTTTGCTGGAGCTTATCTCTGCGTCAGTCCCAGGAATGTGTGTGTTTGAACAGTTTGCTGGAGCTTCGCTCTGGGTCAGTCCCAGGAGTGTGTGTGATTGGACAGTTTGCAGGAGCTTCATTCTGGGTCAGTCCCTGGAATGTGTGTGTTTGAACAGTTTGCTGGAGCTTCACTCTGGGTCAGTCCCAGGAGTGTGTGTGATTGGACAGTTTGCTGGAGCTTCACTCTGGGTCAGTCCCAGGAGTGTGTGTGATTGGACAGTTTGCTGGAGCTTCACCCTGGGTTAGTCACAGGAATGTGTGTGATTGGACAGTTTGCTGGAGCTTCACTCTGGTTCAGTCCAAGAATGTGTGTGATTCGACAGTTTGCTGGATCTTCACTCTGGGTCAGTCCCAGGAATGTGTGTGATTGGACAGTTTGCTGGATCTTCACTCTGGGTCAGTCCCAGCAGTGTGTGTGATTGGACAGTTTGCTGGAGCTTCGCTCTGGGTCAGTCCCAGGAATGTGTGTGATTGGTCAGTTTGCTGGAGCTTCGCTCTGGGTCAGTCCCAGGAGTGTGTGTGATTGGACAGTTTGCTGGGAGCTTCACCCTGGGTCTGTCCCAGGAGTGTGTGTGATTGGACAGTTTGCTGGAGCTTCACCCTGGGTCAGTCCCAGTAGTGTGTGTGATTGGACAGTTTGATGGAGCGTAACCCTTGGTCAGTCACAGGAGTGTGTGTGATTGGACATTTTGCTGGAGCTTCACTCTGGGTCAGTCCCAGGAGTGTGTGTGATTGGAGTTTGCTGGAGCTTCGCACTGGGTCAGTCCCAGGAATGTGTGTGATTGGGCAGTTTGCTGGGGCTTCACCCTGCGTCAGTCCCAGGAGTGTGTGTGATTGGACAGTTTGCTGGAGCTTCGCTCTGGGTCAGTCCCAGGAGTGTGTGTGAATGGACAATTTGCTGGAGCTTCGCTCTGGGTCAGTCCCAGGAGTGTGTGTGATTGGACAGTTTGCTGGAGCTTCACACCGGGTCAGTCCCAGGAGTTTGTGTGATTGGATAGTTTGCTGGAGCCTCACCCTGGGTCCGTCCCAGGAGTGTGTGTGATTGGACAGTTTGCTGGAGCTTCACCCTGGGTCAGTCCCAGGAGTGTGTGTGATTGGACAGTTTGCTGGAGCTTCGCTCTGGGTCAGTCCCAGGAGTGTTTGTGATTGGACAGTTTGCTGGAGCTTCACCCTGGGTCAGTCCCAGGAGTCTGTGTGATTGGACAGTTTGCTGGAGCTTCACCCTGGGTCAGTCGCAGGAATGTGTGTGTTTGGGCAGTTTGCTGGAGCTTCGCTCTGGGTCAGTCCCAGGAGTGTGTGTGATTGGACAGTTTGCTGGAGCTTCGCTCTGGGTCAGTCCCAGGAGTGTGTTTGATTGGACAGTTTGCTGGAGCTTCACTCTGGGTCAGTCCCAGGAGTGTGTGTGATTGGACAGTTTGCTGGAGCTTCACCCTGGGTCAGTCCCAGGAATGTGTGTGATTGGACAGTTTGCTGGAGCTTCGCTCTGGGTCAGTCCCAGGAGTGTGTGTGATTGGACAGTTTGCTGGAGCTTCACTCTGAGTCAGTCCCAGGAGTGTTTGTGATTGGACAGTTTGCTGGAGCTTCACTCTGGGTCAGTCCCAGGAATGTGTGTGATTGGACAGTTTGCTGAGAGCTTCACTCTGGGTCAGTCCCAGGAGTGTGTGTGATTGGACAGTTTGCTGGAGCTTCGCTCTGGGTCAGTCCCAGGAGTGTGTGTGATTGGACAGTTTGCTGGAGCTTCGCTCTGGGTCAGTCCCAGGAGTGTTTGTGATTGGACAGTTTGCTGGGAGATTCACCCTGGGTCAGTCCCAGGAATGTGTGTGATTGGACATTTTGCTGGGAGATTCACCCTGGGTCAGTCCCAGGAATGTGTGTGATTGGACGGTTTGATGGAGCTTCGCTCTGGGTCAGTCCCAGGAGTGTGTGTGATTGGACAGTTTGCTGGAAGATTCACCCTGGGTCAGTCCCAGGAATGTGTGTGATTGGACGGTTTGATGGAGCTTCGCTCTGGGTCAGTCCCAGGAGTGTGTGTGATTGGACAGTTTGCTGGAGCTTCGCTGTGGGTCAGTCCCAGGAGTGTGTGTGATTGGACAGTTTGCTGGAGCTTCACTCTGGGTCAGTCCCAGGAATGTCTGTGATTGGACAGTTTGCTTAGAGCTTCACTCTGCGTCAGTCCCAGGAGTGTGTGTGATTGGACAGTTTGCTGGAGCTTCGCACTGGGTCCGTCCCTGGGGTGTGTGTGATTGGACAGTTTGCTGGAGCCTCACTCTGGGTCAGTCCCAGGAGTGTGTGTGATTGGACAGTTTGCTGGAGCTTCACTCCGGGTCAGTCCCAGGCGTGTGTGTGATTGGACAGTTTGCTGGAGCTTCACCCTGGGTCAGTCCCAGGAGTGTGTGTGATTGGACAGTTTGCTGGAGCTTCACTCTGGGTCAGTCCCAGGAGTGTGTGTGATTGGACAGTTTGCTGGAGCTTCACTCTGGGTCAGTTCCAGGAGTGTGTGTGATTGGACAGTTTGCTGGAATTTCGCTATGAATCAGTCCCAGGAATGTGTGTGACTGGACAGTTTGCTGGAGCTTCGCTCTGGGTCAGTCCCAGGAGTGTGTGTGATTGGACAGTTTGCTGGAGCTTCACCCTGGGTCAGTCCCAGGAGTCTGTGTGATTGGACAGTTTGCTGGAGCTTCGCTCTGGGTCAGTCCCAGGAGTGTGTGTGATTGGACAGTTTGCTGGAGCTTCGCTCTGGGTCAGTCCCAGGAGTGTTTGTGATTGGACAGTTTGCTGGAGCTTCACCCTGGGTCAGTCCCAGGAGTGTTTGTGATTGGACAGTTTGCTGGAGCTTCACCCTGTGTCAGTCCCAGGAGTGTGTGTGATTGGACAGTTTGCTGAGACCTTCACTCTGGGTCAGTCCCAGCAATGTCTGTGATTGGACAGTTTGCTGAGAGCTTCTCTCTGGGTCAGTCCCAGGAGTGTGTGTGATTGGACAGTTTGCAGGAGCTTCACCCTGGGTCAGTCCCAGGAATGAGTGTGATTGGACAGTTTGCTGGAGCTTCACTCTGAGTCATTCCCAGGGATGTGTGTGATTGGACAGTTTGCTGGAGCTTCACTCTGGGTCAGTCCCAGGAATGCGTGTGATTGGACAGTTTACAGGAGCTTCACCTTGGGTCAGTCCCAGGAGTGTGTGTGATTGGACAGTTTGCTGAAGCTTCACTCTGGGTCAGTCCCAGGAATGTGTGTGATTGGACAGTTTGCTGGATCTTCACTCTGGGTCAGTCCCAGGAATGTGTGTGATTGGACAGTTTGCTGGATCTTCACTCTGGGTCAGTCCCAGGAATGTGTGTGATTGGACAGTTTGCTGTATCTTCACTCTGGGTCAGTCCCAGGAGTGTGTGTGATTGGAGAGTTTGCTGGAGCGTCACCCTGGGTCAGTCCCAGGAGTGTGTGTGATTGGACAGTTTGCTGGAGCTTCGCTCTGGGTCAGTCCCAGGAATGTGTGTGATTGGGCAGTTTGCTGGAGCTTCGCTCTGGGTCAGTCACAGGAGTGTGTGTGATTGGACAGTTTGCTGGGAGATTCACCCTGGGTCAGTCCCAGGAGTGTGTGTGATTGGACAGTTTGCTGAAGCTTCACTCTGGGTCAGTCCCAGGAATGTGTGTGATTGGGCAGTTTGCTGGAGCTTCGCTCTGGGTCAGTCCCAGGAGTGTGTGTGATTGGACAGTTTGCTGGATCTTCACTCTGGGTCAGTCCGAGGAGTGTGTGTGATTGGACAGTTTGCTGGAGCTTCGCTCTGGGTCAGTCCCAGGAATGTGTGTGATTGGGCAGTTTGCTGGAGCTTCGCTCTGGGTCAGTCCCAGGAATGTGTGTGATTGGACAGTTTGCTGGAGCTTCGCTCTAGGTCAGTCCCAGGAGTGTGTGTGATTGGACAGTTTGCTGGAGCTTCGCTCTGGGTCAGTCCCAGGAGTGTGTGTGATTGGACAGTTTGCTGGAGCTTCGCTCTAGGTCAGTCCCAGGAGTGTGTGTGATTGGACAGTTTGCTGGAGCTTCGCACTAGGTCAGTCCCAGGAGTGTGTGTGATTGGACAGTTTGCTGAACCTTCGCTCTGGGTCAGTCCCAGGAGTGTGTGTGATTGGACAGTTTGCTGGAGCTTCACCCTGGGTCTGTCCCAGGAGTGTGTGTGATTGGACATTTTGCTGGATCTACACTCTGGGTCAGTCCCAGGAGTGTGTGTGATTGGACAGTTTGCTGGAGCTTCACCCTGGGTCAGTCCCAGGAGTGTGTGTGATTGGACAGGTTGCTGGAGGTCCGCTCTGGGTCAGTCCCAGGAGTGTGTGTGATTGGACAGTTTGCTGGAGCTTCACTCTGAGTCAGTCCCAGGAGTGTTTGTGATTGGACAGTTTGCTGAGAGCTTCACTCTGTGTCAGTCCCAGGAGTGTGTGTGATTGGACAGTTTGCTGGAGCTTCGCTCTGGGTCAGTCCCAGGAGTGTGTGTGATTGGACAGTTTGCTGGAGTTTCACCCTGGTTCAGTCCCAGGAATGAGTGTGATTGGACAGTTTGCTGGAGCTTCACTCTGAGTCAGTCCCAGGAATGTGTGTGATTGGACAGTTTGCTGGAGCTTCACTCTGGGTCAGTCCCAGGAATGTGTGTGATTGGACAGTTTGCTGGAGCTTATCTCTGCGTCAGTCCCAGGAGTGTGTGTGATTGGACAGTTTGCTGGAGCTTCATTCTGGGTCAGTCCCTGGAATGTGTGTGTTTGAACAGTTTGCTGGAGCTTCGCTCTGGGTCAGTCCCAGGAGTGTGTGTGATTGGACAGTTTGCTGGAGCTTCATTCTGGGTCAGTCCCTGGAATGTGTGTGTTTGAACAGTTTGCTGGAGCTTCACTCTGGGTCAGTCCCAGGAGTGTGTGTGATTGGACAGTTTGCTGGAGCTTCACTCTGGGTCAGTCCCAGGAGTGTGTGTGATTGGACAGTTTGCTGGAGCTTCACCCTGGGTCAGTCACAGGAATGTGTGTGATTGGACAGTTTGCTGGAGCTTCACTCTGGTTCAGTCCAAGAATGTGTGTGATTCGACAGTTTGCTGGATCTTCACTCTGGGTCAGTCCCAGGAATGTGTGTGATTGGACAGTTTGCTGGATCTTCACTCTGGGTCAGTCCCAGCAGTGTGTGTGATTGGACAGTTTGCTGGAGCTTCGCTCTGGGTCAGTCCCAGGAATGTGTGTGATTGGTCAGTTTGCTGGAGCTTCGCTCTGGGTCAGTCCCAGGAGTGTGTGTGATTGGACAGTTTGCTGGGAGCTTCACCCTGGGTCTGTCCCAGGAGTGTGTGTGATTGGACAGTTTGCTGGAGCTTCACCCTGGGTCAGTCCCAGTAGTGTGTGTGATTGGACAGTTTGATGGAGCGTAACCCTTGGTCAGTCACAGGAGTGTGTGTGATTGGACATTTTGCTGGAGCTTCACTCTGGGTCAGTCCCAGGAGTGTGTGTGATTGGAGTTTGCTGGAGCTTCGCACTGGGTCAGTCCCAGGAATGTGTGTGATTGGGCAGTTTGCTGGAGCTTCACCCTGCGTCAGTCCCAGGAGTGTGTGTGATTGGACAGTTTGCTGGAGCTTCGCTCTGGGTCAGTCCCAGGAGTGTGTGTGAATGGACAATTTGCTGGAGCTTCGCTCTGGGTCAGTCCCAGGAGTGTGTGTGATTGGACAGTTTGCTGGAGCTTCACACCGGGTCAGTCCCAGGAGTTTGTGTGATTGGATAGTTTGCTGGAGCCTCACCCTGGGTCCGTCCCAGGAGTGTGTGTGATTGGACAGTTTGCTGGAGCTTCACCCTGGGTCAGTCCCAGGAGTGTGTGTGATTGGACAGTTTGCTGGAGCTTCGCTCTGGGTCAGTCCCAGGAGTGTTTGTGATTGGACAGTTTGCTGGAGCTTCACCCTGGGTCAGTCCCAGGAGTCTGTGTGATTGGACAGTTTGCTGGAGCTTCACCCTGGGTCAGTCGCAGGAATGTGTGTGTTTGGGCAGTTTGCTGGAGCTTCGCTCTGGGTCAGTCCCAGGAGTGTGTGTGATTGGACAGTTTGCTGGAGCTTCGCTCTGGGTCAGTCCCAGGAGTGTGTTTGATTGGACAGTTTGCTGGAGCTTCACTCTGGGTCAGTCCCAGGAGTGTGTGTGATTGGACAGTTTGCTGGAGCTTCACCCTGGGTCAGTCCCAGGAATGTGTGTGATTGGACAGTTTGCTGGAGCTTCGCTCTGGGTCAGTCCCAGGAGTGTGTGTGATTGGACAGTTTGCTGGAGCTTCACTCTGAGTCAGTCCCAGGAGTGTTTGTGATTGGACAGTTTGCTGGAGCTTCACTCTGGGTCAGTCCCAGGAATGTGTGTGATTGGACAGTTTGCTGAGAGCTTCACTCTGGGTCAGTCCCAGGAGTGTGTGTGATTGGACAGTTTGCTGGAGCTTCGCTCTGGGTCAGTCCCAGGAGTGTGTGTGATTGGACAGTTTGCTGGAGCTTCGCTCTGGGTCAGTCCCAGGAGTGTTTGTGATTGGACAGTTTGCTGGGAGATTCACCCTGGGTCAGTCCCAGGAATGTGTGTGATTGGACATTTTGCTGGGAGATTCACCCTGGGTCAGTCCCAGGAATGTGTGTGATTGAACGGTTTGATGGAGCTTCGCTCTGGGTCAGTCCCAGGAGTGTGTGTGATTGGACAGTTTGCTGGGAGATTCACCCTGGGTCAGTCCCAGGAATGTGTGTGATTGGACGGTTTGATGGAGCTTCGCTCTGGGTCAGTCCCAGGAGTGTGTGTGATTGGACAGTTTGCTGGAGCTTCGCTGTGGGTCAGTCCCAGGAGTGTGTGTGATTGGACAGTTTGCTGGAGCTTCACTCTGGGTCAGTCCCAGGAATGTCTGTGATTGGACAGTTTGCTTAGAGCTTCACTCTGCGTCAGTCCCAGGAGTGTGTGTGATTGGACAGTTTGCTGGAGCCTCACTCTGGGTCAGTCCCAGGAGTGTGTGTGATTGGACAGTTTGCTGGAGCTTCACTCCGGGTCAGTCCCAGGCGTGTGTGTGATTGGACAGTTTGCTGGAGCTTCACCCTGGGTCAGTCCCAGGAGTATGTGTGATTGGACAGTTTGCTGGAGCTTCACTCTGGGTCAGTCCCAGGAGTGTGTGTGATTGGACAGTTTGCTGGAGCTTCACTCTGGGTCAGTTCCAGGAGTGTGTGTGATTGGACAGTTTGCTGGAATTTCGCTATGAATCAGTCCCAGGAATGTGTGTGACTGGACAGTTTGCTGGAGCTTCGCTCTGGGTCAGTCCCAGGAGTGTGTGTGATTGGACAATTTGCTGGAGCTTCGCTCTGGGTCCGTCCCAGGAGTGTGTGTGATTGGACAGTTTGCTGGAGCTTCGCTCTGGGTCAGTCCCAGGAGTGTGTGTGATTGGACATTTTGCTGGAGCTTCAACTTGGGTCAGTCCCAGGAGTGTGTGTGATTGGGCAGTTTGCTGGAGCTTCGCTCTGGGTCAGTCCCAGGAGTGTGTGTGATTGGACAATTTGCTGGAGCTTCGCTCTGGGTCCGTCCCAGGAGTGTGTGTGATTGGACAGTTTGCTGGAGCTTCGCTCTGGGTCAGTCCCAGGAGTGTGTGTGATTGGACATTTTGCTGGAGCTTCAACTTGGGTCAGTCCCAGGAGTGTGTGTGATTGGACAGTTTGCTGGAGCTTCACCCTGGGACAGTCCCAGGAGTGTGTGTGATTGGATAGTTTGCTGGAGCTTCACCCTGGGTCAGTCCCAGGAATGTGTGTGATTGGACAGTTTGCTGGGTCTTCACTCTGGGTCAGTCCCAGGAGTGTGTGTGATTGGACAGTTTGCTGAAGCTTCACCCTGGGTCAGTCCCAGGAGTGTGTGTGATTGGACAGTTTGATGGAGCGTAACTCTGGGTCAGTCGCAGGAGTGTGTTTGATTGGACAGTTTGCTGGAGCTTCACTCTGGGTCAGTCCCAGGAGTGTGTGTGATTGGACAGTTTGCTGGAGCTTCACCCTGGGTCAGTCCCAGGAATGTGTGTGATTGGACAGTTTGCTGGAGCTTCGCTCTGGGTCAGTCCCAGGAGTGTGTGTGATTGGACAGTTTGCTGGAGCTTCACTCTGAGTCAGTCCCAGGAGTGTTTGTGATTGGACAGTTTGCTGGAGCTTCACTCTGGGTCAGTCCCAGGAATGTGTGTGATTGGACAGTTTGCTGAGAGCTTCACTCTGGGTCAGTCCCAGGAGTGTGTGTGATTGGACAGTTTGCTGGAGCTTCGCTCTGGGTCAGTCCCAGGAGTGTGTGTGATTGGACAGTTTGCTGGAGCTTCGCTCTAGGTCAGTCCCAGGAGTGTTTGTGATTGGACAGTTTGCTGGGAGATTCACCCTGGGTCAGTCCCAGGAATGTGTGTGATTGGACATTTTGCTGGGAGATTCACCCTGGGTCAGTCCCAGGAATGTGTGTGATTGGACGGTTTGATGGAGCTTCGCTCTGGTTCAGTCCCAGGAGTGTGTGTGATTGGACAGTTTGCTGGGAGATTCACCCTGGGTCAGTCCCAGGAATGTGTGTGATTGGACGGTTTGATGGAGCTTCGCTCTGGGTCAGTCCCAGGAGTGTGTGTGATTGGACAGTTTGCTGGAGCTTCGCTGTGGGTCAGTCCCAGGAGTGTGTGTGATTGGACAGTTTGCTGGAGCTTCACTCTGGGTCAGTCCCAGGAATGTCTGTGATTGGACAGTTTGCTTAGAGCTTCACTCTGCGTCAGTCCCAGGAGTGTGTGTGATTGGACAGTTTGCTGGAGCTTCGCACTGGGTCCGTCCCTGGGGTGTGTGTGATTGGACAGTTTGCTGGAGCCTTACTCTGGGTCAGTCCCAGGAGTGTGTGTGATTGGACAGTTTGCTGGAGCTTCACCCTGGGTCAGTCCCAGGAGTGTGTGTGATTGGACAGTTTGCTGGAGCTTCACTCTGGGTCAGTCCCAGGAGTGTGTGTGATTGGACAGTTTGCTGGAGCTTCACTCCGGGTCAGTCCCAGGAGTGTGTGTGATTGGACAGTTTGCTGGAGCTTCACTCTGGGTCAGTTCCAGGAGTGTGTGTGATTGGACAGTTTGCTGGAATTTCGCTATGAATCAGTCCCAGGAATGTGTGTGACTGGACAGTTTGCTGGAGCTTCGCTCTGGGTCAGTCCCAGGAGTGTGTGTGATTGGACAATTTGCTGGAGCTTCGCTCTGGGTCCGTCCCAGGAGTGTGTGTGATTGGACAGTTTGCTGGAGCTTCGCTCTAGGTCAGTCCCAGGAGTGTGTGTGATTGGACAGTTTGCTGGAGCTTCAACTTGGGTCAGTCCCAGGAGTGTGTGTGATTGGACAGTTTGCTGGAGCTTCACCCTGGGACAGTCCCAGGAGTGTGTGTTATTGGATAGTTTGCTGGAGCTTCACCCTGGGTCAGTCCCAGGAATGTGTGTGATTGGACAGTTTGCTGGGTCTTCACTCTGGGTCAGTCCCAGGAGTGTGTGTGATTGGACAGTTTGCTGAAGCTTCACCCTGGGTCAGTCCCAGGAGTGTGTGTGATTGGACAGTTTGATGGAGCGTAACTCTGGGTCAGTCCCAGTAGTGTGTGTGATTGGACAGTTTGATGGAGCGTAACCCTGGGTCAGTCCCAGTAGTGTGTGTGATTGGACAGTTTGCTGAAGCTTCACCCTGGGTCAGTCCCAGGAGTGTGTGTGATTGGACATTTTGCTGGAGCTTCACTCTGGGTCAGTCCCAGGAGTGTGTGTGATTGGAGTTTGCTGGAGCTTCGCACTGGGTCAGTCCCAGGAATGTGTGTGATTGGGCAGTTTGCTGGAGCATCACCCTGGGTCAGTCCCAGGAGTGTGTGTGACTGGACAGTTTGCTGGAGCTTCGCTCTGGGTCAGTCCCAGGACTGTGTGTGTTTGGGCAGTTTGCTGGAGCTTCGCTCTGGGTCAGTCCCAGGAGTGTGTGTGATTGGACAGTTTGCTGGAGCTTCACCCTGGGTCAGTCCCAGGAGTGTGTGTGATTGGACAGTTTGCTGGAGCTTCGCTCTGTGTCAGTCCCAGGAGTGTGTGTGATTGGAGTTTGCTGGAGCTTCGCTCTGGGTCAGTCCCAGGAATGTGTGTGATTGGGCAGTTTGCCTGAGCTTCACCCTGCGTCAGTCCCAGGAGTGTGTGTGATTGGACAGTTTGCTGGAGCTTCGCTCTGGGTCAGTCCCAGGAGTGTGTGTGAATGGACAATTTGCTGGAGCTTCACCCTGGGTCAGTCCCAGGAGTGTGTGTGATTGGACAGTTTGCTGAAGCTTCACCCTGGGTCAGTCCCAGGAGTGTGTGTGATTGTACAGTTTGATGGAGCGAAACTCTGGGTCAGTCCCAGGAGTGTGTGTGATTGGAGTTTGCTGGAGCTTCGCACTGGGTCAGTCCCAGGAATGTGTGTGATTGGGCAGTTTGCTGGAGCTTCACCCTGCGTCAGTCCCAGGAGTGTGTGTGATTGGACAGTTTGCTGGAGCTTCGCTCTGGGTCAGTCCCAGGAGTGTGTGTGAATGGACAATTTGCTGGAGCTTCGCTCTGGGTCAGTCCCAGGACTGTGTGTGATTGGGCAGTTTGCTTGAGCTTCGCTCTGGGTCAGTCCCAGGAGTGTGTGTGATTGGACAGTTTGCTGGAGCTTCACCCTGGGTCAGTCCCAGGAGTGTGTGTGATTGGACAGTTTGCTGGAGCTTCGCTCTGGGTCAGTCCCAGGAGTGTGTGTGATTGGACAGTTTGCTGGAGCTTCACACCGGGTCAGTCCCAGGAGTTTGTGTGATTGGACAGTTTGCTGGAGCTTCACCCTGGGTCAGTCCCAGGAGTGTGTGTGATTGGACAGTTTGCTGGAGCTTCACCCTGGGTCAGTCCCACGACTGTGTGTGATTGGACAGTTTGCTGGAGCTTCACCCTGGGTCAGTCCCAGGACTGTGTGTGATTGGACAGTTTGCTGGAGCTTCACCCTGGGTCAGTCTCAGGAGTGTGTGTGATTGGACAGTTTGATGGAGCTTCAACCTGCGTCAGTACCAGGAATGTGTGTGATTGGACAGTTTGCTGGAGCTTCGCTGTGGGTCAGTCCCAGGAGTGTGTGTGATTGGGCAGTTTGCTGGAGCTTCACTCTGAGTCAGTCCCAGGAATGTGTGTGATTGGACAGTTTGCTGGAGCTTCACCCTGGGTCAGTCCTAGGAGTGTGTGTGATTGGACAGTTTGCTGGAGCTTCACCCTGGGTCAGTCCCAGGAGTGTTTGTGATTGGACAGTTAGCTGAGTGCTTCACTCTGGGTCAGTCCCAGGAGTGTGTGTGATTGGACAGTTTGCTGGAGCTTCACCCAGGGTCAGTCCCAGGAGTGTGTGTGATTGGACAGTTTGCTGGAGCTTCGCTGTGGGTCAGTCCAGGAAATGTGTGTGATTGGACAGTTTGCTGGAGCTTCACTCTGGGTCAGTCCCAGGAGTGTGTGTGATTGGACAGTTTCCTGGAGCTTCGCTGTGGGTCAGTCCCAGGAATGTGTGTGATTGGACAGTTTGCAGAGAGCTTCACTCTGGGTCAGTCCCAGGAATGTCTGTGATTGGACAGTTTGCTTAGAGCTTCACTCTGGGTCAGTCCCAGGAGTGTGTGTGATTGGACAGTTTGCTGGAGCTTCGCACTGGGTCCGTCCCAGGGGTGTGTGTGATTGGACAGTTTGCTGGAGCCTCACTCTGGGTCAGTCCCAGGAGTGTGTGTGATTGGACAGTTTGCTGGAGCTTCACTCCGGGTCAGTCCCAGGAGTGTGTGTGATTGGACAGTTTGCTGGAGCTTCACTCTGGGTCAGTCCCAGAAGTGTGTGTGATTGGACAGTTTGCTGGAGCTTCACTCTGGGTCAGTCCCAGGAGTGTGTGTGATTGGACAGTTTGCTGGAGCTTCACTCTGGGTCAGTTCCAGGAGTGTGTGTGATTGGACAGTTTGCTGGATTTTCGCTATGAATCAGTCCCAGGAATGTGTGTGACTGGACAGTTTGCTGGAGCTTCGCTCTGGGTCAGTCCCAGGAGTGTGTGTGATTGGACAATTTGCTGGAGCTTCGCTCTCTGTCCGTCCCAGGAGTGTGTGTGATTGGACAGTTTGCTGGAGCTTCGCTCTGGGTCAGTCCCAGGAGTGTGTGTGATTGGACAGTTTGCTGAAGCTTCACCCTGGGTCAGTCCCAGGAGTGTGTGTGATTGGACAGTTTGCTGGAGCTTCACTCTGGGTCAGTCCCAGGAATGTGTGTGATTGGACAGTTTGCTGGAGCTTCACCCTGGGTCAGTCCCAGGAATGAGTGTGATTGGACAGTTTGCTGGAGCTTCACCTTGGGTCAGTCCCAGGAGTGTGTGTGATTGGACAGTTTGCTGGAGCTTCACCCTGGGACAGTCCCAGGAGTGTGTGTGATTGGACAGTTTGCTGGAGCTTCACCCTGGGTCAGTCCCAGGAATGAGTGTGATTGGACAGTTTGCTGGAGCTTCACCTTGGGTCAGTCCCAGGAGTGTGTGTGATTGGATAGTTTGCTGGAGCTTCACCCTGGGTCAGACCCAGGAATGTGTGTGATTGGACAGTTTGCTGGAGCTTCACCCTGGGACAGTCCCAGGAGTGTGTGTGATTGGACAGTTTGCTGGAGCTTCACCCTGGGTCAGTCCCAGGAGTGTGTGTGATTGGACAGTTTGCTGGAGCTTCGCTCTGGGTCAGTCCCAGGACTGTGTGTGTTTGGGCAGTTTGCTGGAGCTTCGCTCTGGGTCAGTCCCAGGAGTGTGTGTGTTTGGACAGTTTGCTGGAGCTTCACTCTGGGTCAGTCCCAGGAGTGTGTGTGATTGGACAGTTTGCTGGAGCTTCACCCTGGGTCAGTCCCAGGAGTGTGTGTGATTGGACAGTTTGCTGGAGCTTCGCTCTGGGTCAGTCCCAGGAGTGTGTGTGATTGGAGTTTGCTGGAGCTTCACCCTGGGTCAGTCCCAGGAGTGTGTGTGATTGGACAGTTTGCTGGAGCTTCGCTCTGGGTCAGTCCCAGGAGTGTGTGTGATTGGAGTTTGCTGGAGCTTCGCTCTGGGTCAGTCCCAGGAATGTGTGTGATTGGGCAGTTTGCCTGAGCTTCACCCTGCGTCAGTCCCAGGAGTGTGTGTGATTGGACAGTTTGCTGGAGCTTCGCTCTGGGTCAGTCCCAGGAGTGTGTGTGAATGGACAATTTGCTGGAGCTTCACCCTGGGTCAGTCCCAGGAGTGTGTGTGATTGGACAGTTTGCTGAAGCTTCACCCTGGGTCAGTCCCAGGAGTGTGTGTGATTGTACAGTTTGATGGAGCGAAACTCTGGGTCAGTCCCAGGAGTGTGTGTGATTGGAGTTTGCTGGAGCTTCGCACTGGGTCAGTCCCAGGAATGTGTGTGATTGGGCAGTTTGCTGGAGCTTCTCCCTGCGTCAGTCCCAGGAGTGTGTGTGATTGGACAGTTTGCTGGAGCTTCGCTCTGGGTCAGTCCCAGGAGTGTGTGTGAATGGACAATTTGCTGGAGCTTCGCTCTGGGTCAGTCCCAGGACTGTGTGTGATTGGGCAGTTTGCTTGAGCTTCGCTCTGGGTCAGTCCCAGGAGTGTGTGTGATTGGACAGTTTGCTGGAGCTTCACCCTGGGTCAGTCCCAGGAGTGTGTGTGATTGGACAGTTTGCTGGAGCTTCGCTCTGGGTCAGTCCCAGGAGTGTGTGTGATTGGACAGTTTGCTGGAGCTTCACACCGGGTCAGTCCCAGGAGTTTGTGTGATTGGACAGTTTGCTGGAGCTTCACCCTGGGTCAGTCCCAGGAGTGTGTGTGATTGGACAGTTTGCTGGAGCTTCACCCTGGGTCAGTCCCACGACTGTGTGTGATTGGACAGTTTGCTTAGAGCTTCACTCTGGGTCAGTCCCAGGAGTGTGTGTGATTGGACAGTTTGCTGGAGCTTCGCACTGGGTCCGTCCCAGGGGTGTGTGTGATTGGACAGTTTGCTGGAGCCTCACTCTGGGTCAGTCCCAGGAGTGTGTGTGATTGGACAGTTTGCTGGAGCTTCACTCCGGGTCAGTCCCAGGAGTGTGTGTGATTGGACAGTTTGCTGGAGCTTCACTCTGGGTCAGTCCCAGAAGTGTGTGTGATTGGACAGTTTGCTGGAGCTTCACTCTGGGTCAGTCCCAGGAGTGTGTGTGATTGGACAGTTTGCTGGAGCTTCACTCTGGGTCAGTTCCAGGAGTGTGTGTGATTGGACAGTTTGCTGGATTTTCGCTATGAATCAGTCCCAGGAATGTGTGTGACTGGACAGTTTGCTGGAGCTTCGCTCTGGGTCAGTCCCAGGAGTGTGTGTGATTGGACAATTTGCTGGAGCTTCGCTCTCTGTCCGTCCCAGGAGTGTGTGTGATTGGACAGTTTGCTGGAGCTTCGCTCTGGGTCAGTCCCAGGAGTGTGTGTGATTGGACAGTTTGCTGAAGCTTCACCCTGGGTCAGTCCCAGGAGTGTGTGTGATTGGACAGTTTGCTGGAGCTTCACTGTGGGTCAGTCCCAGGAATGTGTGTGATTGGACAGTTTGCTGGAGCTTCACCCTGGGTCAGTCCCAGGAATGAGTGTGATTGGACAGTTTGCTGGAGCTTCACCTTGGGTCAGTCCCAGGAGTGTGTGTGATTGGACAGTTTGCTGGAGCTTCACCCTGGGACAGTCCCAGGAGTGTGTGTGATTGGACAGTTTGCTGGAGCTTCACCCTGGGTCAGTCCCAGGAATGAGTGTGATTGGACAGTTTGCTGGAGCTTCACCTTGGGTCAGTCCCAGGAGTGTGTGTGATTGGATAGTTTGCTGGAGCTTCACCCTGGGTCAGACCCAGGAATGTGTGTGATTGGACAGTTTGCTGGAGCTTCACCCTGGGACAGTCCCAGGAGTGTGTGTGATTGGACAGTTTGCTGGAGCTTCACCCTGGGTCAGTCCCAGGAATGAGTGTGATTGGACAGTTTGCTGGAGCTTCACCTTGGGTCAGTCCCAGGAGTGTGTGTGATTGGATAGTTTGCTGGAGCTTCACCCTGGGTCAGACCCAGGAATGTGTGTGATTGGACAGTTTGCTGGAGCTTCGCTATGAATCAGTCCCAGGAATGTGTGTGATTGGACAGTTTGCTGGAGCTTCGCTCTGGGTCAGTCCCAGGAGTGTGTGTGATTGGACAGTTTGCTGGAGCTTCACTCTGGGTCAGTCCCAGGAGTGTGTGTGATTGGAGTTTGCTGGAACTTCGCACTGGGTCAGTCCCAGGAATGTGTGTGATTGGGCAGTTTGCTGGAGCTTCACCCAGGGTCAGTCCCAGGAGTGTGTGTGATTGCACAGTTTGCTGGAGCTTCGCTCTGGGTCAGTCCCAGGACTGTGTGTGTTTGGGCAGTTTGCTGGAGCTTCGCTCTGGGTCAGTCCCAGGAGTGTGTGTGTTTGGACAGTTTGCTGGAGCTTCACTCTGGGTCAGTCCCAGGAGTGTGTGTGATTGGACAGTTTGCTGGAGCTTCACCCTGGGTCAGTCCCAGGAGTGTGTGTGATTGGACAGTTTGCTGGAGCTTCGCTCTGGGTCAGTCCCAGGAGTGTGTGTGATTGGAGTTTGCTGGAGCTTCGCACTGGGTCAGTCCCAGGAATGTGTGTGATTGGGCAGTTTGCTGGAGCTTCACCCTGCGTCAGTCCCAGGAGTGTGTGTGATTAGACAGTTTGCTGGAGCTTCGCTCTGGGTCAGTCCCAGGAGTGTGTGTGATTGGATAGTTTGCTGGATCTTCGCTCTGGGTCAGTCCCAGGAGTGTGTGTGATTGGACAATTTGCTGGAGCTTCGCTCTGGGTCAGTCCCAGGACTGTGTGTGATTGGGCAGTTTGCTGGAGCTTCGCTCTGGGTCAGTCCCAGGAGTGTGTGTGATTGGACAGTTTGCTGGAGCTTCGCTCTGGGTCAGTCCCAGGAGTGTGTGTGATTGGACAATTTGCTGGAGCTTCGCTCTGGCTCAGTCCCAGGACTGTGTGTGATTGGGCAGTTTGCTGGAGCTTCGCTCTGGGTCAGTCCCAGAGTGTGTGTGATTGGACAGTTTGCTGGAGCTTCACCCTGGGTCAGTCCCAGGAGTGTGTGTGATTGGACAGTTTGCTGGAGCTTCGCTCTGGGTCAGTCCCAGGAGTGTGTGTGATTGGACAGTTTGCTGGAGCTTCACACCGGGTCAGTCCCAGGAGTGTGTGTGATTGGACAGTTTGCTGGAGCTTCACCCTGGGTCAGTCCCAGGAGTGTGTGTGATTGGACAGTTTGCTGGAGCTTCGCTCTGGGTCAGTCCCAGGAGTGTTTGTGATTGGACAGTTTGCTGGAGCTTCAACCTGCGTCAGTACCAGGAATGTGTGTGTTTGGGCAGTTTCCTGAAGCTTCACTCTGGGTCAGTCCCAGGAATGTGTGTGTTTGGGCAGTTTGCTGGAGCTTCGCTCTGGGTCAGTCCCAGGAATGTGTGTGATTGGACAGTTTGCTGGAGCTTCGCTCTGGGTCAGTCCCAGGAATGTGTGTGATTGGACAGTTTGCTGGAGCTTCGCTCTGGGTCAGTCCCAGGAATGTGTGTGATTGGACAGTTTGCAGAGAGCTTCACTCTGGGTCAGTCCCAGGAATGTCTGTGATTGGACAGTTTGCTTAGAGCTTCACTCTGGGTCAGTCCCAGGAGTGTGTGTGATTGGACAGTTTGCTGGAGCTTCGCACTGGGTCCGTCCCAGGGGTGTGTGTGATTGGACAGTTTGCTGGAGCCTCACTCTGGGTCAGTCCCAGGAGTGTGTGTGATTGGACAGTTTGCTGGAGCTTCACTCCGGGTCAGTCCCAGGAGTGTGTGTGATTGGACAGTTTGCTGGAGCTTCACTCTGGGTCAGTCCCAGGAGTGTGTGTGATTGGACAGTTTGCTGGAGCTTCGCTGTGGGTCAGTCCCAGGAATGTGTGTGATTGGACAGTTTGCAGAGAGCTTCACTCTGGGTCAGTCCCAGGAATGTCTGTGATTGGACAGTTTGCTTAGAGCTTCACTCTGGGTCAGTCCCAGGAGTGTGTGTGATTGGACAGTTTGCTGGAGCTTCGCACTGGGTCCGTCCCAGGGGTGTGTGTGATTGGACAGTTTGCTGGAGCCTCACTCTGGGTCAGTCCCAGGAGTGTGTGTGATTGGACAGTTTGCTGGAGCTTCACTCCGGGTCAGTCCCAGGAGTGTGTGTGATTGGACAGTTTGCTGGAGCTTCACTCTGGGTCAGTCCCAGGAGTGTGTGTGATTGGACAGTTTGCTGGAGCTTCACTCTGGGTCAGTCCCAGGAGTGTGTGTGATTGGACAGTTTGCTGGAGCTTCACTCTGGGTCAGTTCCAGGAGTGTGTGTGATTGGACAGTTTGCTGGATTTTCGCTATGAATCAGTCCCAGGAATGTGTGTGACTGGACAGTTTGCTGGAGCTTCGCTCTGGGTCAGTCCCAGGAGTGTGTGTGATTGGACAATTTGCTGAAGCTTCGCTCTGTGTCCGTCCCAGGAGTGTGTGTGATTGGACAGTTTGCTGGAGCTTCGCTCTGGGTCAGTCCCAGGAGTGTGTGTGATTGGACAGTTTGCTGAAGCTTCACCCTGGGTCAGTCCCAGGAGTGTGTGTGATTTGACAGTTTGCTGGAGCTTCACTCTGGGTCAGTCCCAGGAATGTGTGTGATTGGACAGTTTGCTGGAGCTTCACCCTGGGTCAGTCCCAGGAATGAGTGTGATTGGACAGTTTGCTGGAGCTTCACCTTGGGTCAGTCCCAGGAGTGTGTGTGATTGGACAGTTTGCTGGAGCTTCACCCTGGGACAGTCCCAGGAGTGTGTGTGATTGGATAGTTTGCTGGAGCTTCACCCTGGGTCAGACCCAGGAATGTGTGTGATTGGACAGTTTGCTGGAGCTTCGCTATGAATCAGTCCCAGGAATGTGTGTGATTGGACAGTTTGCTGGAGCTTCGCTCTGGGTCAGTCCCAGGAGTGTGTGTGATTGGACAGTTTGCTGGAGCTTCACTCTGGGTCAGTCCCAGGAGTGTGTGTGATTGGAGTTTGCTGGAGCTTCGCACTGGGTCAGTCCCAGGAATGTGTGTGATTGGGCAGTTTGCTGGAGCTTCACCCTGGGTCAGTCCCAGGAGTGTGTGTGATTGGACAGTTTGCTGGAGCTTCGCTCTGGGTCAGTCCCAGGACTGTGTGTGTTTGGGCAGTTTGCTGGAGCTTCGCTCTGGGTCAGTCCCAGGAGTTTGTGTGTTTGGACAGTTTGCTGGAGCTTCACTCTGGGTCAGTCCCAGGAGTGTGTGTGATTGGACAGTTTGCTGGAGCTTCACCCTGGGTCAGTCCCAGGAGTGTGTGTGATTGGACAGTTTGCTGGAGCTTCGCTCTGGGTCAGTCCCAGGAGTGTGTGTGATTGGAGTTTGCTGGAGCTTCGCACTGGGTCAGTCCCAGGAATGTGTGTGATTGGGCAGTTTGCTGGAGCTTCACCCTGCGTCAGTCCCAGGAGTGTGTGTGATTGGACAGTTTGCTGGAGCTTCGCTCTGGGTCAGTCCCAGGAGTGTGTGTGATTGGATAGTTTGCTGGAGCTTCGCTCTGGGTCAGTCCCAGGAGTGTGTGTGATTGGACAATTTGCTGGAGCTTCGCTCTGGGTCAGTCCCAGGACTGTGTGTGATTGGGCAGTTTGCTGGAGCTTCGCTCTGGGTCAGTCCCAGGAGTGTGTGTGATTGGACAGTTTGCTGGAGCTTCGCTCTGGGTCAGTCCCAGGAGTGTGTGTGATTGGACAATTTGCTGGAGCTTCGCTCTGGGTCAGTCCCAGGACTGTGTGTGATTGGGCAGTTTGCTGGAGCTTCGCTCTGGGTCAGTCCCAGAGTGTGTGTGATTGGACAGTTTGCTGGAGCTTCACCCTGGGTCAGTCCCAGGAGTGTGTGTGATTGGACAGTTTGCTGGAGCTTCGCTCTGGGTCAGTCCCAGGAGTGTGTGTGATTGGACAGTTTGCTGGAGCTTCACACCGGGTCAGTCCCAGGAGTGTGTGTGATTGGACAGTTTGCTGGAGCTTCACCCTGGGTCAGTCCCAGGAGTGTGTGTGATTGGACAGTTTGCTGGAGCTTCGCTCTGGGTCAGTCCCAGGAGTGTTTGTGATTGGACAGTTTGCTGGAGCTTCACCCTGGGTCAGTCCCAGGAGTGTGTGTGATTGGACAGTTTGATGGAGCTTCGCTGTGGGTCAGTCCCAGGAGTGTGTGTGATTGGACAGTTTGCTGGAGCTTCACCCTGGGTCAGTCCCAGGAGTGTGTGTGATTGGACAGTTTGATGGAGCTTCCCCCTGGGTCAGTCCCAGGAATGTGTGTGTTTGGGCAGTTTGCTGGAGCTTCGCTCTGGGTCAGTCCCAGGAATGTGTGTGATTGGACAGTTTGCTGGAGCTTCGCTCTGGGTCAGTCCCAGGAATGTGTGTGATTGGACAGTTTGCTGGAGCTTCGCTCTGGGTCAGTCCCAGGAATGTGTGTGATTGGACAGTTTGCAGAGAGCTTCACTCTGGGTCAGTCCCAGGAATGTCTGTGATTGGACAGTTTGCTTAGAGCTTCACTCTGGGTCAGTCCCAGGAGTGTGTGTGATTGGACAGTTTGCTGGAGCTTTGCACTGGGTCCGTCCCAGGGGTGTGTGTGATTGGACAGTTTGCTGGAGCCTCACTCTGGGTCAGTCCCAGGAGTGTGTGTGATTGGACAGCTTGCTGGAGCTTCACTCCGGGTCAGTCCCAGGAGTGTGTGTGATTGGACAGTTTGCTGGAGCTTCACCCTGGGTCAGTCCCAGGAGTGTGTGTGATTGGACAGTTTGCTGGAGCTTCACTCTGGGTCAGTTCCAGGAGTGTGTGTGATTGGACAGTTTGCTGGAGCTTCACTCTGGGTCAGTCCCAGGAGTGTGTGTGATTGGACAGTTTGCTGGAGCTTCACTCTGGGTCAGTCCCAGGAGTGTGTGTGATTGGACAGTTTGCTGGAGCTTCACTCTGGGTCAGTTCCAGGAGTGTGTGTGATTGGACAGTTTGCTGGATTTTCGCTATGAATCAGTCCCAGGAATGTGTGTGACTGGACAGTTTGCTGGAGCTTCGCTCTGGGTCAGTCCCAGGAGTGTGTGTGATTGGACAATTTGCTGGAGCTTCGCTCTGGGTCCGCCCAGGAGTGTGTGTGATTGGACAGTTTGCTGGAGCTTCGCTCTGGGTCAGTCCTAGGAGTGTGTGTGATTGGACAGTTTGCTGAAGCTTCACCCTGGGTCAGTCCCAGGAGTGTGTGTGATTGGACAGTTTGCTGGAGCTTCACTCTGGGTCAGTCCCAGGAATGTGTGTGATTGGACAGTTTGCTGGAGCTTCACCCTGGGTCAGTCCCAGGAATGAGTGTGATTGTACAGTTTGCTGGAGCTTCACCTTGGGTCAGTCCCAGGAGTGTGTGTGATTGGACAGTTTGCTGGAGCTTCACCCTGGGACAGTCCCAGGAGTGTGTGTGATTGGATAGTTTGCTGGAGCTTCACCCTGGGTCAGACCCAGGAATGTGTGTGATTGGACAGTTTGCTGGAGCTTCGCTATGAATCAGTCCCAGGAATGTGTGTGATTGGACAGTTTGCTGGGTCTTCACTCTGGGTCAGTCCCAGGAGTGTGTGTGATTGGAGTTTGCTGGGTCTTCACTCTGGGTCAGTCCCAGGAGTGTGTGTGATTGGAGTTTGCTGGAGCTTCACACCGGGTCAGTCCCAGGAGTGTGTGTGATTGGACAGTTTGCTGGAGCTTCACCCTGGGTCAGTCCCAGGAGTGTGTGTGATTGGACAGTTTGCTGGAGCTTCGCTCTGGGTCAGTCCCAGGAGTGTTTGTGATTGGACAGTTTGCTGGAGCTTCACCCTGGGTCAGTCCCAGGAGTGTGTGTGATTGGACAGTTTGATGGAGCTTCGCTGTGGGTCAGTCCCAGGAGTGTGTGTGATTGGACAGTTTGCTGGAGCTTCACCCTGGGTCAGTCCCAGGAGTGTGTGTGATTGGACAGTTTGATGGAGCTTCCCCCTGGGTCAGTCCCAGGAATGTGTGTGTTTGGGCAGTTTGCTGGAGCTTCGCTCTGGGTCAGTCCCAGGAATGTGTGTGATTGGACAGTTTGCTGGAGCTTCGCTCTGGGTCAGTCCCAGGAATGTGTGTGATTGGACAGTTTGCTGGAGCTTCGCTCTGGGTCAGTCCCAGGAATGTGTGTGATTGGACAGTTTGCAGAGAGCTTCACTCTGGGTCAGTCCCAGGAATGTCTGTGATTGGACAGTTTGCTTAGAGCTTCACTCTGGGTCAGTCCCAGGAGTGTGTGTGATTGGACAGTTTGCTGGAGCTTTGCACTGGGTCCGTCCCAGGGGTGTGTGTGATTGGACAGTTTGCTGGAGCCTCACTCTGGGTCAGTCCCAGGAGTGTGTGTGATTGGACAGCTTGCTGGAGCTTCACTCCGGGTCAGTCCCAGGAGTGTGTGTGATTGGACAGTTTGCTGGAGCTTCACCCTGGGTCAGTCCCAGGAGTGTGTGTGATTGGACAGTTTGCTGGAGCTTCACTCTGGGTCAGTTCCAGGAGTGTGTGTGATTGGACAGTTTGCTGGAGCTTCACTCTGGGTCAGTCCCAGGAGTGTGTGTGATTGGACAGTTTGCTGGAGCTTCACTCTGGGTCAGTCCCAGGAGTGTGTGTGATTGGACAGTTTGCTGGAGCTTCACTCTGGGTCAGTTCCAGGAGTGTGTGTGATTGGACAGTTTGCTGGATTTTCGCTATGAATCAGTCCCAGGAATGTGTGTGACTGGACAGTTTGCTGGAGCTTCGCTCTGGGTCAGTCCCAGGAGTGTGTGTGATTGGACAATTTGCTGGGGCTTCGCTCTGGGTCCGCCCAGGAGTGTGTGTGATTGGACAGTTTGCTGGAGCTTCGCTCTGGGTCAGTCCCAGGAGTGTGTGTGATTGGACAGTTTGCTGAAGCTTCACCCTGGGTCAGTCCCAGGAGTGTGTGTGATTGGACAGTTTGCTGGAGCTTCACTCTGGGTCAGTCCCAGGAATGTGTGTGATTGGACAGTTTGCTGGAGCTTCACCCTGGGTCAGTCCCAGGAATGAGTGTGATTGTACAGTTTGCTGGAGCTTCACCTTGGGTCAGTCCCAGGAGTGTGTGTGATTGGACAGTTTGCTGGAGCTTCACCCTGGGACAGTCCCAGGAGTGTGTGTGATTGGATAGTTTGCTGGAGCTTCACCCTGGGTCAGACCCAGGAATGTGTGTGATTGGACAGTTTGCTGGAGCTTCGCTATGAATCAGTCCCAGGAATGTGTGTGATTGGACAGTTTGCTGGGTCTTCACTCTGGGTCAGTCCCAGGAGTGTGTGTGATTGGAGTTTGCTGGAGCTTCGCACTGGGTCAGTCCCAGGAGTGTGTGTGATTGGACAGTTTGCTGGAGCTTCGCTCTGGTTCAGTCCCAGGAGTGTGTGTGATTGGAGTTTGCTGGAGCTTCGCACTGGGTCAGTCCCAGGAATGTGTGTGATTGGGCAGTTTGCTGGAGCTTCACCCTGCGTCAGTCCCAGGAGTGTGTGTGATTGGACAGTTTGCTGGAGCTTCGCTCTGGGTCAGTCCCAGGAGTGTGTGTGAATGGACAATTTGCTGGAGCTTCGCTCTGGGTCAATCCCAGGACTGTGTGTGATTGGGCAGTTTGCTGGAGCTTCGCTCTGGGTCAGTCCCAGAGTGTGTGTGATTGGACAGTTTGCTGGAGCTTCACCCTGGGTCAGTCCCAGGAGTGTGTGTGATTGGACAGTTTGCTGGAGCTTCGCTCTGGGTCAGTCCCAGGAGTGTGTGTGATTGGACAGTTTGCTGGAGCATCACACCGGGTCAGTCCCAGGAGTTTGTGTGATTGGACAGTTTGCTGGAGCTTCACTCTGGGTCAGTCCCAGGAGTGTGTGTGATTGGACAGTTTGATGGAGCTTCACCCTGGGTCAGTCCCAGGAGTGTGTGTGATTGGACAGTTTGCTGGAGCTTCACTCTGGGTCAGTCCCAGGAGTGTGTGTGATTGGACAGTTTGATGGAGCTTCACCCTGGGTCAGTCCCAGGAGTGTGTGTGTTTGGGCAGTTTGCTGGAGCTTCGCTCTGGGTCAGTCCCAGGAATGTGTGTGATTGGACATTTTGCTGGAGCTTCGCACTGGGTCCGTCCCAGGGGTGTGTGTGATTGGACAGTTTGCTGGAGCCTCACTCTGGGTCAGTCCCAGGAATGTGTGTGATTGGACAGTTTGCTGGAGCTTCACTCCGGGTCAGTCCCAGGAGTGTGTGTGATTGGACAGTTTGCTGGAGCTCCACCCTGGGTCAGTCCCAGGAGTGTGTGTGATTGGACAGTTTGCTGGAGCTTCACTCTGGGTCAGTCCCAGGAGTGTGTGTGATTGGACAGTTTGCTGGAGCTTCACTCTGGGTCAGTTCCAGGAGTGTGTGTGATTGGACAGTTTGCTGGATTTTCGCTATGAATCAGTCCCAGGAGTGTGTGTGATTGGACAGTTTGCTGGAGCTTCACCCTGGGACAGTCCCAGGAGAGTGTGTGATTGGACAGTTTGCTGGAGCTTCACCCTGGGTCAGTCCCAGGAGTGTGTGTGATTGGACAGTTTGCTGGAGCTTCACCCTGGGACAGTCCCAGGAGTGTGTGTGATTGGATAGTTTGCTGGAGCTTCACCCTGGGTCAGACCCAGGAATGTGTGTGATTGGACAGTTTGCTGGAGCTTCGCTATGAATCAGTCCCAGGAATGTGTGTGATTGGACAGTTTGCTGGGTCTTCACTCTGGGTCAGTCCCAGGAGTGTGTGTGATTGGACAGTTTGCTGAAGCTTCACCTGGGTCAGTCCCAGGAGTGTGTGTGATTGGACAGTTTGCTGGAGCTTCACACTGGGTCAGTCCCAGGAGTGTGTGTGATTGGATATCTTGCTGGAGCTTCACTCTGGGTCAGTCCCAGGAGTGTGTGTGATTAGACAATTTGCTGGAGCTTCGCACTGGGTCAGTCCCAGGAATGTGTGTGTTTGGGCAGTTTGCTGGAGCTTCACCCTGGGTCAGTCCCAGGAGTGTGTGTGATTGGACAGTTTGCTGGAGCTTCGCTCTGGGTCAGTCCCAGGACTGTGTGTGTTTGGGCAGTTTGCTGGAGCTTCGCTCTGGGTCAGTCCCAGGAGTGTGTGTGATTGGACAGTTTGCTGGAGCTTCACTCTGAGTCAGTGCCAGGAGTGTTTGTGATTGGACAGTTTGCTGGAGCTTCACTCTGAGTCAGTCCCAGGAGTGTGTGTGATTGGACAGTTTGCTGGAGCTTCGCTGTGGGTCAGTCCCAGGAGTGTGTGTGATTGGACAGTTTGCTGGAGCTTCACTCTGAGTCAGTCCCAGGAGTGTTTGTGATTGGACAGTTTGCTGGAGCTTCACTCTGAGTCAGTCCCAGGAGTGTTTGTGATTGGACAGTTTGCTGGAGCTTCACTCTGAGTCAGTCCCAGGAGTGTTTGTGATTGGACAGTTTGCTGGAGCTTCGCTCTGGGTCAGTCCCAGGAGTGTGTGTGATTGGACAGTTTGCTGGAGCTTCACCCTGGGTCAGTCCCAGGAGTGTGTGTGATTGGACAGTTTGCTGGAGCTTCACCCTGGGTCAGTCCCAGGAGTGTGTGTGATTGGACAGTTTGCTGGAGCTTCGCTCTGGGTCAGTCCCAGGAATGTGTGTGTTTGGGCAGTTTGCTGGAGCTTCGCTCCAGGTCAGTCCCAGGGGTGTGTGTGAATGGACAATTTGCTGGAGCTTCGCTCTGGGTCAATCCCAGGACTGTGTGTGATTGGGCAGTTTGCTGGAGCTTCGCTCTGGGTCAGTCCCAGAGTGTGTGTGATAGGACAGTTTGCTGGAGCTTCACCCTGGGTCAGTCCCAGGAGTGTGTATGATTGGACAGTTTGCTGGAGCTTCGCTCTGGGTCAGTCCCAGGAGTGTGTGTGATTGGACAGTTTGCTGGAGCTTCACACCGGGTCAGTCCCAGGAGTTTGTGTGATTGGACAGTTTGCTGGAGCTTCACTCTGGGTCAGTCCCAGGAGTGTGTGTGATTGGACAGTTTGATGGAGCTTCACCCTGGGTCAGTCCCAGGAGTGTGTGTGATTGGACAGTTTGCTGGAGCTTCACTCTGGGTCAGTCCCAGGAATGTGTGTGATTGGACAGTTTGCTGGAGCTTCGCTCTGGGTCAGTCCCAGGAATGTGTGTGATTGGACAGTTTGCAGAGAGCTTCACTCTGGGTCAGTCCCAGGAATGTCTGTGATTGGACAGTTTGCTTAGAGCTTCACTCTGGGTCAGTCCCAGGAGTGTGTGTGATTGGACAGTTTGCTGGAGCTTTGCACTGGGTCCGTCCCAGGGGTGTGTGTGATTGGACAGTTTGCTGGAGCCTCACTCTGGGTCAGTCCCAGGAGTGTGTGTGATTGGACAGTTTGCTGGAGCTTCACTCCGGGTCAGTCCCAGGAGTGTGTGTGATTGGACAGTTTGCTGGAGCTTCACCCTGGGTCAGTCCCAGGAGTGTGTGTGATTGGACAGTTTGCTGGAGCTTCACTCTGGGTCAGTTCCAGGAGTGTGTGTGATTGGACAGTTTGCTGGAGCTTCACTCTGGGTCAGTCCCAGGAGTGTGTGTGATTGGACAGTTTGCTGGAGCTTCACTCTGGGTCAGTCCCAGGAGTGTGTGTGATTGGACAGTTTGCTGGAGCTTCACTCTGGGTCAGTTCCAGGAGTGTGTGTGATTGGACAGTTTGCTGGATTTTCGCTATGAATCAGTCCCAGGAATGTGTGTGACTGGACAGTTTGCTGGAGCTTCGCTCTGGGTCAGTCCCAGGAGTGTGTGTGATTGGACAATTTGCTGGAGCTTCGCTCTGGGTCCGCCCAGGAGTGTGTGTGATTGGACAGTTTGCTGGAGCTTCGCTCTGGGTCAGTCCCAGGAGTGTGTGTGATTGGACAGTTTGCTGAAGCTTCACCCTGGGTCAGTCCCAGGAGTGTGTGTGATTGGACAGTTTGCTGGAGCTTCACTCTGGGTCAGTCCCAGGAATGTGTGTGATTGGACAGTTTGCTGGAGCTTCACCCTGGGTCAGTCCCAGGAATGAGTGTGATTGTACAGTTTGCTGGAGCTTCACCTTGGGTCAGTCCCAGGAGTGTGTGTGATTGGACAGTTTGCTGGAGCTTCACCCTGGGACAGTCCCAGGAGTGTGTGTGATTGGATAGTTTGCTGGAGCTTCACCCTGGGTCAGACCCAGGAATGTGTGTGATTGGACAGTTTGCTGGAGCTTCGCTATGAATCAGTCCCAGGAATGTGTGTGATTGGACAGTTTGCTGGGTCTTCACTCTGGGTCAGTCCCAGGAGTGTGTGTGATTGGAGTTTGCTGGAGCTTCGCACTGGGTCAGTCCCAGGAGTGTGTGTGATTGGGCAGTTTGCTGGAGCTTCGCTCTGGGTCAGTCCCAGGACTGTGTGTGTTTGGGCAGTTTGCTGGAGCTTCGCTCTGGGTCAGTCCCAGGAGTGTGTGTGATTGGACAGTTTGCTGGAGCTTCACCCTGGGTCAGTCCCAGGAGTGTGTGTGATTGGACAGTTTGCTGGAGCTTCGCTCTGGTTCAGTCCCAGGAGTGTGTGTGATTGGAGTTTGCTGGAGCTTCGCACTGGGTCAGTCCCAGGAATGTGTGTGATTGGACAGTTTGCTGGAGCTTCACTCTGAGTCAGTCCCAGGAGTGTTTGTGATTGGACAGTTTGCTGGAGCTTCACTCTGAGTCAGTCCCAGGAGTGTTTGTGATTGGACAGTTTGCTGGAGCTTCACTCTGAGTCAGTCCCAGGAGTGTTTGTGATTGGACAGTTTGCTGGAGCTTCGCTCTGGGTCAGTCCCAGGAGTGTGTGTGATTGGACAGTTTGCTGGAGCTTCACCCTGGGTCAGTCCCAGGAGTGTGTGTGATTGGACAGTTTGCTGGAGCTTCACCCTGGGTCAGTCCCAGGAGTGTGTGTGATTGGACAGTTTGCTGGAGCTTCGCTCTGGGTCAGTCCCAGGAATGTGTGTGTTTGGGCAGTTTGCTGGAGCTTCGCTCCAAGTCAGTCCCAGGGGTGTGTGTGAATGGACAATTTGCTGGAGCTTCGCTCTGGGTCAATCCCAGGACTGTGTGTGATTGGGCAGTTTGCTGGAGCTTCGCTCTGGGTCAGTCCCAGAGTGTGTGTGATAGGACAGTTTGCTGGAGCTTCACCCTGGGTCAGTCCCAGGAGTGTGTATGATTGGACAGTTTGCTGGAGCTTCGCTCTGGGTCAGTCCCAGGAGTGTGTGTGATTGGACAGTTTGCTGGAGCTTCACACCGGGTCAGTCCCAGGAGTTTGTGTGATTGGACAGTTTGCTGGAGCTTCACTCTGGGTCAGTCCCAGGAGTGTGTGTGATTGGACAGTTTGATGGAGCTTCACCCTGGGTCAGTCCCAGGAGTGTGTGTGATTGGACAGTTTGCTGGAGCTTCACTCTGGGTCAGTCCCAGGAATGTGTGTGATTGGACAGTTTGCTGGAGCTTCGCTCTGGGTCAGTCCCAGGAATGTGTGTGATTGGACAGTTTGCAGAGAGCTTCACTCTGGGTCAGTCCCAGGAATGTCTGTGATTGGACAGTTTGCTTAGAGCTTCACTCTGGGTCAGTCCCAGGAGTGTGTGTGATTGGACAGTTTGCTGGAGCTTTGCACTGGGTCCGTCCCAGGGGTGTGTGTGATTGGACAGTTTGCTGGAGCCTCACTCTGGGTCAGTCCCAGGAGTGTGTGTGATTGGACAGTTTGCTGGAGCTTCACTCCGGGTCAGTCCCAGGAGTGTGTGTGATTGGACAGTTTGCTGGAGCTTCACCCTGGGTCAGTCCCAGGAGTGTGTGTGATTGGACAGTTTGCTGGAGCTTCACTCTGGGTCAGTTCCAGGAGTGTGTGTGATTGGACAGTTTGCTGGAGCTTCACTCTGGGTCAGTCCCAGGAGTGTGTGTGATTGGACAGTTTGCTGGAGCTTCACTCTGGGTCAGTCCCAGGAGTGTGTGTGATTGGACAGTTTGCTGGAGCTTCACTCTGGGTCAGTTCCAGGAGTGTGTGTGATTGGACAGTTTGCTGGATTTTCGCTATGAATCAGTCCCAGGAATGTGTGTGACTGGACAGTTTGCTGGAGCTTCGCTCTGGGTCAGTCCCAGGAGTGTGTGTGATTGGACAATTTGCTGGAGCTTCGCTCTGGGTCCGCCCAGGAGTGTGTGTGATTGGACAGTTTGCTGGAGCTTCGCTCTGGGTCAGTCCCAGGAGTGTGTGTGATTGGACAGTTTGCTGAAGCTTCACCCTGGGTCAGTCCCAGGAGTGTGTGTGATTGGACAGTTTGCTGGAGCTTCACTCTGGGTCAGTCCCAGGAATGTGTGTGATTGGACAGTTTGCTGGAGCTTCACCCTGGGTCAGTCCCAGGAATGAGTGTGATTGTACAGTTTGCTGGAGCTTCACCTTGGGTCAGTCCCAGGAGTGTGTGTGATTGGACAGTTTGCTGGAGCTTCACCCTGGGACAGTCCCAGGAGTGTGTGTGATTGGATAGTTTGCTGGAGCTTCACCCTGGGTCAGACCCAGGAATGTGTGTGATTGGACAGTTTGCTGGAGCTTCGCTATGAATCAGTCCCAGGAATGTGTGTGATTGGACAGTTTGCTGGGTCTTCACTCTGGGTCAGTCCCAGGAGTGTGTGTGATTGGAGTTTGCTGGAGCTTCGCACTGGGTCAGTCCCAGGAGTGTGTGTGATTGGGCAGTTTGCTGGAGCTTCGCTCTGGGTCAGTCCCAGGACTGTGTGTGTTTGGGCAGTTTGCTGGAGCTTCGCTCTGGGTCAGTCCCAGGAGTGTGTGTGATTGGACATTTGCTGGAGCTTCACCCTGGGTCAGTCCCAGGAGTGTGTGTGATTGGACAGTTTGCTGGAGCTTCGCTCTGGTTCAGTCCCAGGAGTGTGTGTGATTGGAGTTTGCTGGAGCTTCGCACTGGGTCAGTCCCAGGAATGTGTGTGATTGGGCAGTTTGCTGGAGCTTCACCCTGCGTCAGTCCCAGGAGTGTGTGTGATTGGACAGTTTGCTGGAGCTTCGCTCTGGGTCAGTCCCAGGAGTGTGTGTGAATGGACAATTTGCTGGAGCTTCGCTCTGGGTCAATCCCAGGACTGTGTGTGATTGGGCAGTTTGCTGGAGCTTCGCTCTGGGTCAGTCCCAGAGTGTGTGTGATTGGACAGTTTGCTGGAGCTTCACCCTGGGTCAGTCCCAGGAGTGTGTGTGATTGGACAGTTTGCTGGAGCTTCGCTCTGGGTCAGTCCCAGGAGTGTGTGTGATTGGACAGTTTGCTGGAGCATCACACCGGGTCAGTCCCAGGAGTTTGTGTGATTGGACAGTTTGCTGGAGCTTCACTCTGGGTCAGTCCCAGGAGTGTGTGTGATTGGACAGTTTGATGGAGCTTCACCCTGGGTCAGTCCCAGGAGTGTGTGTGATTGGACAGTTTGCTGGAGCTTCACTCTGGGTCAGTCCCAGGAGTGTGTGTGATTGGACAGTTTGATGGAGCTTCACCCTGGGTCAGTCCCAGGAGTGTGTGTGTTTGGGCAGGTTGCTGGAGCTTCGCTCTGGGTCAGTCCCAGGAATGTGTGTGATTGGACATTTTGCTGGAGCTACGCACTGGGTCCGTCCCAGGGGTGTGTGTGATTGGACAGTTTGCTGGAGCCTCACTCTGGGTCAGTCCCAGGAATGTGTGTGATTGGACAGTTTGCTGGAGCTTCACTCCGGGTCAGTCCCAGGAGTGTGTGTGATTGGACAGTTTGCTGGAGCTCCACCCTGGGTCAGTCCCAGGAGTGTGTGTGATTGGACAGTTTGCTGGAGCTTCACTCTGGGTCAGTCCCAGGAGTGTGTGTGATTGGACAGTTTGCTGGAGCTTCACTCTGGGTCAGTTCCAGGAGTGTGTGTGATTGGACAGTTTGCTGGATTTTCGCTATGAATCAGTCCCAGGAGTGTGTGTGATTGGACAGTTTGCTGGAGCTTCACCCTGGGACAGTCCCAGGAGAGTGTGTGATTGGACAGTTTGCTGGAGCTTCACCCTGGGTCAGTCCCAGGAGTGTGTGTGATTGGACAGTTTGCTGGAGCTTCACCCTGGGACAGTCCCAGGAGTGTGTGTGATTGGATAGTTTGCTGGAGCTTCACCCTGGGTCAGACCCAGGAATGTGTGTGATTGGACAGTTTGCTGGAGCTTCGCTATGAATCAGTCCCAGGAATGTGTGTGATTGGACAGTTTGCTGGGTCTTCACTCTGGGTCAGTCCCAGGAGTGTGTGTGATTGGACAGTTTGCTGAAGCTTCACCTGGGTCAGTCCCAGGAGTGTGTGTGATTGGACAGTTTGCTGGAGCTTCACACTGGGTCAGTCCCAGGAGTGTGTGTGATTGGATATCTTGCTGGAGCTTCACTCTGGGTCAGTCCCAGGAGTGTGTGTGATTAGACAATTTGCTGGAGCTTCGCACTGGGTCAGTCCCAGGAATGTGTGTGTTTGGGCAGTTTGCTGGAGCTTCACCCTGGGTCAGTCCCAGGAGTGTGTTTGATTGGACAGTTTGCTGGAGCTTCGCTCTGGGTCAGTCCCAGGACTGTGTGTGTTTGGGCAGTTTGCTGGAGCTTCGCTCTGGGTCAGTCCCAGGAGTGTGTGTGATTGGACAGTTTGCTGGAGCTTCACTCTGAGTCAGTGCCAGGAGTGTTTGTGATTGGACAGTTTGCTGGAGCTTCACTCTGAGTCAGTCCCAGGAGTGTGTGTGATTGGACAGTTTGCTGGAGCTTCGCTGTGGGTCAGTCCCAGGAGTGTGTGTGATTGGACAGTTTGCTGGAGCTTCACTCTGAGTCAGTCCCAGGAGTGTTTGTGATTGGACAGTTTGCTGGAGCTTCACTCTGAGTCAGTCCCAGGAGTGTTTGTGATTGGACAGTTTGCTGGAGCTTCACTCTGAGTCAGTCCCAGGAGTGTTTGTGATTGGACAGTTTGCTGGAGCTTCACTCTGAGTCAGTCCCAGGAGTGTGTGTGATTGGACAGTTTGCTGGTGCTTCACCCTGGGTCAGTCCCAGGAGTGTGTGTGATTGGACAGTTTGCTGGAGCTTCGCTCTGGGTCAGTCCCAGGAATGTGTGTGTTTGGGCAGTTTGCTGGAGCTTCGCTCCAGGTCAGTCCCAGGGGTGTGTGTGAATGGACAATTTGCTGGAGCTTCGCTCTGGGTCAATCCCAGGACTGTGTGTGATTGGGCAGTTTGCTGGAGCTTCGCTCTGGGTCAGTCCCAGAGTGTGTGTGATAGGACAGTTTGCTGGAGCTTCACCCTGGGTCAGTCCCAGGAGTGTGTGTGATTGGACAGTTTGCTGGAGCTTCACCCTGGGACAGTCCCAGGAGTGTGTGTGATTGGATAGTTTGCTGGAGCTTCACCCTGGGTCAGACCCAGGAATGTGTGTGATTGGACAGTTTGCTGGAGCTTCACTCTGAGTCAGTCCCAGGAGTGTTTGTGATTGGACAGTTTGCTGGAGCTTCACTCTGAGTCAGTCCCAGGAGTGTGTGTGATTGGACAGTTTGCTGGAGCTTCACCCTGGGTCAGTCCCAGGAGTGTGTGTGATTGGACAGTTTGCTGGAGCTTCGCTCTGGGTCAGTCCCAGGAATGTGTGTGTTTGGGCAGTTTGCTGGAGCTTCGCTCCAGGTCAGTCCCAGGGGTGTGTGTGAATGGACAATTTGCTGGAGCTTCGCTCTGGGTCAATCCCAGGACTGTGTGTGATTGGGCAGTTTGCTGGAGCTTCGCTCTGGGTCAGTCCCAGAGTGTGTGTGATAGGACAGTTTGCTGGAGCTTCACCCTGGGTCAGTCCCAGGAGTGTGTATGATTGGACAGTTTGCTGGAGCTTCGCTCTGGGTCAGTCCCAGGAGTGTGTGTGATTGGACAGTTTGCTGGAGCTTCACACCGGGTCAGTCCCAGGAGTTTGTGTGATTGGACAGTTTGCTGGAGCTTCACTCTGGGTCAGTCCCAGGAGTGTGTGTGATTGGACAGTTTGATGGCGCTTCACCCTGGGTCAGTCCCAGGAGTGTGTGTGATTGGACAGTTTGCTGGAGCTTCACTCTGGGTCAGTCCCAGGAGTGTGTGTGATTGGACAGTTTGATGGAGCTTCACCCTGGGTCAGTCCCAGGAGTGTGTGTGTTTGGGCAGTTTGCTGGAGCTTCGCTCTGGGTCAGTCCCAGGAATGTGTGTGATTGGACATTTTGCTGGAGCTTCACACTGGGTCCGTCCCAGGGGTGTGTGTGATTGGACAGTTTGCTGGAGCCTCACTCTGGGTCAGTCCCAGGAATGTGTGTGATTGGACAGTTTGCTGGAGCTTCACTCCGGGTCAGTCCCAGGAGTGTGTGTGATTGGACAGTTTGCTGGAGCTTCACCCTGGGTCAGTCCCAGGAGTGTGTGTGATTGGACAGTTTGCTGGAGCTTCACTCTGGGTCAGTCCCAGGAGTGTGTGTGATTGGACAGTTTGCTGGAGCTTCACTCTGGGTCAGTTCCAGGAGTGTGTGTGATTGGACAGTTTGCTGGATTTTCGCTATGAATCAGTCCCAGGAGTGTGTGTGATTGGACAGTTTGCTGGAGCTTCACCCTGGGACAGTCCCAGGAGTGTGTGTGATTGGACAGTTTGCTGGAGCTTCACCCTGGGTCAGTCCCAGGAGTGTGTGTGATTGGACAGTTTGCTGGAGCTTCACCCTGGGACAGTCCCAGGAGTGTGTGTGATTGGATAGTTTGCTGGAGCTTCACCCTGGGTCAGACCCAGGAATGTGTGTGATTGCACAGTTTGCTGGGTCTTCACTCTGGGTCAGTCCCAGGAGTGTGTGTGATTGGACAGTTTGCTGAAGCTTCACCTGGGTCAGTCCCAGGAGTGTGTGTGATTGGACAGTTTGCTGGAGCTTCACACTGGGTCAGTCCCAGGAGTGTGTGTGATTGGATATCTTGCTGGAGCTTCACTCTGGGTCAGTCCCAGGAGTGTGTGTGATTAGACAATTTGCTGGAGCTTCGCACTGGGTCAGTCCCAGGAATGTGTGTGTTTGGGCAGTTTGCTGGAGCTTCACCCTGGGTCAGTCCCAGGAGTGTGTGTGATTGGACAGTTTGCTGGAGCTTCGCTCTGGGTCAGTCCCAGGACTGTGTGTGTTTGGGCAGTTTGCTGGAGCTTCGCTCTGAGTCAGTCCCAGGAGTGTGTGTGATTGGACAGTTTGCTGGAGCTTCGCTGTGGGTCAGTCCCAGGAGTGTGTGTGATTGGACAGTTTGCTGGAGCTTCACTCTGAGTCAGTCCCAGGAGTGTTTGTGATTGGACAGTTTGCTGGAGCTTCACTCTGAGTCAGTCCCAGGAGTGTTTGTGATTGGACAGTTTGCTGGAGCTTCACTCTGAGTCAGTCCCAGGAGTGTTTGTGATTGGACAGTTTGCTGGAGCTTCACTCTGGGTCAGTCCCAGGAGTGTGTGTGATTGGACAGTTTGCTGAGAGCTTCACCCTGGTTCAGTGCCAGGAGTGTGTGTGATTGGACAGTTTGCTGGGAGCTTCGCTCTGGGTCAGTCCCAGGAATGTGTGTGATTGGACAGTTTGCTGGAGCTTCGCTCTGGGTCAGTCCCAGGAGTGTGTGTGATTGGACAGTTTGCTGGAGCTTCACTCTGGGTCAGTCCCAGGAGTGTGTGTGATTGGACAGTTTGCTGGAGCTTCGCTCTGGGTCAGTCCCAGGAGTGTGTGTGATTGGACAGTTTGCTGGAGCTTCACCCTGGGTCAGTCCCAGGAGTGTGTGTGATTGGACAGTTTGCTGGGAGCTTCACCCTGGGTCTGTCCCTGGAATGTGTGTGATTGGACAGTTTGCTGGATCTTCACTCTGGGTCAGTCCCAGGAATGTGTGTGATTGGACAGTTTGCTGGAGCTTCACTCTGGGTCAGTCCCAGGAGTGTGTGTGATTGGACAGTTTGCTGGAGCTTCACTCTGGGTCAGTCCCAGGAATGTGTGTGATTGGACAGTTTGCTGGAGCTTCACTCTGGGTCAGTCCCAGGAGTGTGTGTGATTGGACAGTTAGTTGGACCTTCACCCTGGGTCAGTACCAGGAATGTGTGTGATTGGACAGTTTGCTGGAGCTTCACCCTGGGTCAGTCCCAGGAGTGTGTGTGATTGGACAGTTTGCTGGAGATTTGCTCTGGGTCAGTCTCAGGAGTGTGTGTGATTGGACAGTTTGCTGGAGCTTCGCTCTGGGTCCGTCCCAGGGGTGTGTGTGATTGGACAGTTTGCTGGAGCTTCACTCTGGGTCAGTCCCAGGAGTGTGTGTGATTGGACAGTTTGCTGGAGCTTCACTCTGGGTCAGTCCCAGGAGTGTGTGTGATTGGACAGTTTGCTGGATTTTCGCTATGAAACAGTCCCAGGAATGTGTGTGACTGGACAGTTTGCTGGAGCTTCTCTCTGGGTCAGTCCCAGGAGTGTGTGTGATTGGACAATTTGCTGGAGCTTCGCTCTGGGTCCGTCCCAGGAGTGTGTGTGATTGGACAGTTTGCTGGAGCTTCGCTCTGGGTCAGTCCCAGGAGTGTGTGTGATTGGACAGTTTGCTGGAGCTTCACCCTGGGTCAGTCCCAGGAGTGTGTGTGATTGGACAGTTTGCTGGAGCTTCGCTCTGGGTCAGTCCCAGGAATGTGTGTGTTTGGGCAGTTTGCTGGAGCTTCGCTCCAGGTCAGTCCCAGGGGTGTGTGTGAATGGACAATTTGCTGGAGCTTCGCGCTGGGTCAATCCCAGGACTGTGTGTGATTGGGCAGTTTGCTGGAGCTTCGCTCTGGGTCAGTCCCAGAGTGTGTGTGATTGGACAGTTTGCTGGAGCTTCACCCTGGGTCAGTCCCAGGAGTGTGTGTGATTGGACAGTTTGCTGGAGCTTCGCTCTGGGTCAGTCCCAGGAGTGTGTGTGATTGGACAGTTTGCTGGAGCTTCACACCGGGTCAGTCCCAGGAGTTTGTGTGATTGGACAGTTTGCTGGAGCTTCACTCTGGGTCAGTCCCAGGAGTGTGTGTGATTGGACAGTTTGATGGAGCTTCACCCTGGGTCAGTCCCAGGAGTGTGTGTGATTGGACAGTTTGCTGGAGCTTCACTCTGGGTCAGTCCCAGGAGTGTGTGTGATTGGACAGTTTGATGGAGCTTCACCCTGGGTCAGTCCCAGGAGTGTGTGTGTTTGGGCAGTTTGCTGGAGCTTCGCTCTGGGTCAGTCCCAGGAATGTGTGTGATTGGACAGTTTGCTGGAGCTTCACACCGGGTCAGTCCCAGGAGTTTGTGTGATTGGACATTTTGCTGGAGCTTCGCACTGGGTCCGTCCCAGGGGTGTGTGTGATTGGACAGTTTGCTGGAGCCTCACTCTGGGTCAGTCCCAGGAATGTGTGTGATTGGACAGTTTGCTGGAGCTTCACTCCGGGTCAGTCCCAGGAGTGTGTGTGATTGGACAGTTTGCTGGAGCTTCACCCTGGGTCAGTCCCAGGAGTGTGTGTGATTGGACAGTTTGCTGGAGCTTCACTCTGGGTCAGTCCCAGGAGTGTGTGTGATTGGACAGTTTGCTGGAGCTTCACTCTGGGTCAGTTCCAGGAGTGTGTGTGATTGGACAGTTTGCTGGATTTTCGATATGAATCAGTCCCAGGAGTGTGTGTGATTGGACAGTTTGCTGGAGCTTCACCCTGGGACAGTCCCAGGAGTGTGTGTGATTGGACAGTTTGCTGGAGCTTCACCCTGGGTCAGTCCCAGGAGTGTGTGTGATTGGACAGTTTGCTGGAGTTTCACCCTGGGACAGTCCCAGGAGTGTGTGTGATTGGATAGTTTGCTGGAGCTTCACCCTGGGTCAGACCCAGGAATGTGTGTGATTGGACAGTTTGCTGGAGCTTCGCTATGAATCAGTCCCAGGAATGTGTGTGATTGGACAGTTTGCTGGGTCTTCACTCTGGGTCAGTCCCAGGAGTGTGTGTGATTGGACAGTTTGCTGAAGCTTCACCTGGGTCAGTCCCAGGAGTGTGTGTGATTGGACAGTTTGCTGGAGCTTCACACTGGGTCAGTCCCAGGAGTGTGTGTGATTGGACAGTTTGCTGGAACTTCACTCTGGGTCAGTCCCAGGAGTGTGTGTGTTTGGGCAGTTTGCTGGAGCTTCGCACTGGGTCAGTCCCAGGAGTGTGTGTGATTGGACAGTTTGCTGGAGCTTCACCCTGGGTCAGTCCCAGGAATGTGTGTGATTGGACAGTTTGCTGGAGCTTCACTCTGGGTCAGTCCCAGGAGTGTGTGTGATTGGACAGTTTGCTGGAGCTTCACTCTGAGTCAGTGCCAGGAGTGTTTGTGATTGGACAGTTTGCTGGAGCTTCACTCTGAGTCAGTCCCAGGAGTGTGTGTGATTGGACAGTTTGCTGGAGCTTCGCTGTGGGTCAGTCCCAGGAGTGTGTGTGATTGGACAGTTTGCTGGAGCTTCACTCTGAGTCAGTCCCAGGAGTGTTTGTGATTGGACAGTTTGCTGGAGCTTCACTCTGAGTCAGTCCCAGGAGTGTTTGTGATTGGACAGTTTGCTGGAGCTTCACTCTGAGTCAGTCCCAGGAGTGTTTGTGATTGGACAGTTTGCTGGAGCTTCACTCTGGGTCAGTCCCAGGAGTGTGTGTGATTGGACAGTTTGCTGAGAGCTTCACCCTGGTTCAGTCCCAGGAGTGTGTGTGATTGGACAGTTTGCTGGGAGCTTCGCTCTGGGTCAGTCCCAGGAATGTGTGTGATTGGACAGTTTGCTGGAGCTTCGCTCTGGGTCAGTCCCAGGAGTGTGTGTGATTGGACAGTTTGCTGGAGCTTCACTCTGGGTCAGTCCCAGGAGTGTGTGTGATTGGACAGTTTGCTGGAGCTTCGCTCTGGGTCAGTCCCAGGAGTGTGTGTGATTGGACAGTTTGCTGGAGCTTCACCCTGGGTCAGTCCCAGGAGTGTGTGTGATTGGACAGTTTGCTGGGAGCTTCACCCTGGGTCTGTCCCTGGAATGTGTGTGATTGGACAGTTTGCTGGATCTTCACTCTGGGTCAGTCCCAGGAATGTGTGTGATTGGACAGTTTGCTGGAGCTTCACTCTGGGTCAGTCCCAGGAGTGTGTGTGATTGGACAGTTTGCTGGAGCTTCACCCTGGGTCAGTCCCAGGAGTGTGTGAGATTGGACAGTTTGCTGGAGTTTCGCTCTGGATCCGTCCCAGGGGTGTGTGTGATTGGACAGTTTGTTGGACCTTCACCCTGGGTCAGTACCAGGAATGTGTGTGATTGGACAGTTTGCTGGAGCTTCACCCTGGGTCAGTCCCAGGAGTGTGTGTGATTGGACAGTTTGCTGGAGATTTGCTCTGGGTCAGTCCCAGGAGTGTGTGTGATTGGACAGTTTGCTGGAGCTTCGCTCTGGGTCCGTCCCAGGGGTGTGTGTGATTGGACAGTTTGCTGGAGCTTCACTCTGGGTCAGTCCCAGGAGTGTGTGTGATTGGACAGTTTGCTGGAGCTTCACACCGGGTCAGTCCCAGGAGTTTGTGTGATTGGACATTTTGCTGGAGCTTCGCACTGGGTCCGTCCCAGGGGTGTGTGTGATTGGACAGTTTGCTGGAGCCTCACTCTGGGTCAGTCCCAGGAATGTGTGTGATTGGACAGTTTGCTGGAGCTTCACTCCGGGTCAGTCCCAGGAGTGTGTGTGATTGGACAGTTTGCTGGAGCTTCACTCTGGGTCAGTCCCAGGAGTGTGTGTGATTGGACAGTTTGCTGGAGCTTCACTCTGGGTCAGTTCCAGGAGTGTGTGTGATTGGACAGTTTGCTGGATTTTCGATATGAATCAGTCCCAGGAGTGTGTGTGATTGGACAGTTTGCTGGAGCTTCACCCTGGGACAGTCCCAGGAGTGTGTGTGATTGGACAGTTTGCTGGAGCTTCACCCTGGGTCAGTCCCAGGAGTGTGTGTGATTGGACAGTTTGCTGGAGTTTCACCCTGGGACAGTCCCAGGAGTGTGTGTGATTGGATAGTTTGCTGGAGCTTCACCCTGGGTCAGACCCAGGAATGTGTGTGATTGGACAGTTTGCTGGAGCTTCGCTATGAATCAGTCCCAGGAATGTGTGTGATTGGACAGTTTGCTGGGTCTTCACTCTGGGTCAGTCCCAGGAGTGTGTGTGATTGGACAGTTTGCTGAAGCTTCACCTGGGTCAGTCCCAGGAGTGTGTGTGATTGGACAGTTTGCTGGAGCTTCACACTGGGTCAGTCCCAGGAGTGTGTGTGATTGGACAGTTTGCTGGAACTTCACTCTGGGTCAGTCCCAGGAGTGTGTGTGATTGGACAGTTTGCTGGAGCTTCACCCTGGGTCAGTCCCAGGAATGTGTGTGATTGGACAGTTTGCTGGAGCTTCACTCTGGGTCAGTCCCAGGAGTGTGTGTGATTGGACAGTTTGCTGGAGCTTCACTCTGAGTCAGTGCCAGGAGTGTTTGTGATTGGACAGTTTGCTGGAGCTTCACTCTGAGTCAGTCCCAGGAGTGTGTGTGATTGGACAGTTTGCTGGAGCTTCGCTGTGGGTCAGTCCCAGGAGTGTGTGTGATTGGACAGTTTGCTGGAGCTTCACTCTGAGTCAGTCCCAGGAGTGTTTGTGATTGGACAGTTTGCTGGAGCTTCACTCTGAGTCAGTCCCAGGAGTGTTTGTGATTGGACAGTTTGCTGGAGCTTCACTCTGAGTCAGTCCCAGGAGTGTTTGTGATTGGACAGTTTGCTGGAGCTTCACTCTGGGTCAGTCCCAGGAGTGTGTGTGATTGGACAGTTTGCTGAGAGCTTCACCCTGGTTCAGTCCCAGGAGTGTGTGTGATTGGACAGTTTGCTGGGAGCTTCGCTCTGGGTCAGTCCCAGGAATGTGTGTGATTGGACAGTTTGCTGGAGCTTCGCTCTGGGTCAGTCCCAGGAGTGTGTGTGATTGGACAGTTTGCTGGAGCTTCACTCTGGGTCAGTCCCAGGAGTGTGTGTGATTGGACAGTTTGCTGGAGCTTCGCTCTGGGTCAGTCCCAGGAGTGTGTGTGATTGGACAGTTTGCTGGAGCTTCACCCTGGGTCAGTCCCAGGAGTGTGTGTGATTGGACAGTTTGCTGGGAGCTTCACCCTGGGTCTGTCCCTGGAATGTGTGTGATTGGACAGTTTGCTGGATCTTCACTCTGGGTCAGTCCCAGGAATGTGTGTGATTGGACAGTTTGCTGGAGCTTCACTCTGGGTCAGTCCCAGGAGTGTGTGTGATTGGACAGTTTGCTGGAGCTTCACCCTGGGTCAGTCCCAGGAGTGTGTGAGATTGGACAGTTTGCTGGAGTTTCGCTCTGGATCCGTCCCAGGGGTGTGTGTGATTGGACAGTTTGTTGGACCTTCACCCTGGGTCAGTACCAGGAATGTGTGTGATTGGACAGTTTGCTGGAGCTTCACCCTGGGTCAGTCCCAGGAGTGTGTGTGATTGGACAGTTTGCTGGAGATTTGCTCTGGGTCAGTCCCAGGAGTGTGTGTGATTGGACAGTTTGCTGGAGCTTCGCTCTGGGTCCGTCCCAGGGGTGTGTGTGATTGGACAGTTTGCTGGAGCTTCACTCTGGGTCAGTCCCAGGAGTGTGTGTGATTGGACAGTTTGCTGGAGCTTCACTCTGGGTCAGTCCCAGGAGTGTGTGTGATTGGACAGTTTGCTGGATTTTCGCTATGAATCAGTCCCAGGAATGTGTGTGACTGGACAGTTTGCTGGAGCTTCTCTCTGGGTCAGTCCCAGGAGTGTGTGTGATTGGACAATTTGCTGGAGCTTCGCTCTGGGTCCGTCCCAGGAGTGTGTGTGATTGGACAGTTTGCTGGAGCTTCGCTCTGTGTCAGTCCCAGGAGTGTGTGTGATTGGACAGTTTGCTGGAGCTTCACCCTGGGTCAGTCCCAGGAATGTGTGTGATTGGACAGTTTGATGGAGCTTTCCTCTGGGTCAGTCCCAGGAATGTGTGTGATTGGACAAATTGCTGGAGCTTCGCTCTGGGTCAGTCCCTGGAGTGTGTGTGATTGGACAGTTTGCTGGAGCTTCACCCTGGGTCAGTCCCAGGAATGTTTGTGATTGTACAGTTTGCTGGAGCTTCGCTATGAATCAGTCCCAGGAATGTGTGTGATTGGACAGTTTGCTGGTGCTTCGCTCTGGGTCAGTCCCAGGAGTGTGTGTGATTGGACCGTTTGCTGGAGCTTCATGCTGGGTCAGTCCCAGGAATGTGTGTGATTGGGCAGTTTGCTGGAGTTTCGCTCTGGGTCAGTCCCAGGAGAGTGTGTGATTGGACAATTTGCTGGAGCTTCACTCTGGGTCAGTCCCAGGAGTGTGTGTGATTGGACAGTTTGCTGGAGCTTCACCCTGGGTCAATCCCAGGAGTATGTGTGATTGGACAATTTGCTTCACACTGGGTCACTCCCAGTAATGTGTGTGATTGGACAGGTTGCTGGAGGTCCGCTCTGGGTCAGTCCCAGGAGTGTGTGTGATTGGACAGTTTGCTGGAGCTTCACTCTGGGTCAGTCCCAGGAGTGTGTGTGATTGGACAGTTTGCTGGAGCTTCACTCTGGGTCAGTCCCAGGAGTGTGTGTGATTGGACAGTTTGCTGGAGCTTCACTCTGGGTCAGTCCCAGGAGTGTGTGTGATTGGACAGTTTGCTGGAGCTTCACTGTGGGTCAGTTCCAGGAGTGTGTGTGATTGGACAGTTTGCTGGATTTTCGCTATGAATCAGTCTCAGGAATGTGTGTGACTGGAGAGTTTGCTGGAGCTTCGCTCTGGGTCAGTCCCAGGAGTGTGTGTGATTGGACAATTTGCTGGAGCTTCGCTCTGGGTCCGTCCCAGGAGTGTGTGTGATTGGACAGTTTGCTGGAGCTTCGCTCTGGGTCAGTCCCAGGAGTGTGTGTGATTGGACAGTTTGCTGGAGCTTCGCTCTGGGTCAGTCCCAGGAGTGTGTGAGATTGGACAGTTTGCTGGAGATTCACTCTGGGTCAGTCCCAGGAATGTGTGTGATTGGACAGATTGCTGATAGCTTCACCCTGGTTCAGTCCCAGGAGTGTGTGTGATTGGACAGTTTGCTGGAGCTTCGCTCTGGGTCAGTCCCAGGAGTGTGTGTGATTGGACAGTTTGCTGGAGATTCACTCTGGGTCAGTCCCAGGAATGTGTGTGATTGGACAGTTTGCTGGAGCTTCACCCTGCGTCAGTCCCAGGAGTGTGTGTGATTGGACAGTTTGCTGGGAGCTTCACCCTGGGTCTGTCCCTGGAATGTGTGTGATTGGACAGTTTGCTGGATCTTCACTCTGGGTCAGTCCCAGGAGTGTGTGTGATTGGACAGTTTGCTGGAGCTTCACCCTGGGTCAGTCCCAGGAGTGTGTGTGATTGGACAGTTTGCTGGAGCTTCACCCTGGGTCAGTCCCAGGAGTGTGTGTGATTGGACAGTTTGCTGGAGCTTCGCTCTGGGTCAGTCCCAGGAATGTGTGTGTTTGGGCAGTTTGCTGGAGCTTCGCTCCAGGTCAGTCCCAGGGGTGTGTGTGATTGGACAGTTTGCTGGAGCTTCACTCTGGGTCAGTCCCAGGAATGTGTGTGATTGGACAGTTTGCTGGAGCTTCGCTCTGGGTCAGTCCCAGGAGTGTGTGTGTTTGGACAGTTTGCTGGAGCTTCACTCTGGGTCAGTCCCAGGAGTGTGTGTGATTGGACAGTTTGCTGGGAGCTTCACCCTGGGTCTGTCCCTGTAATGTGTGTGATTGGACAGTTTGCTGGATCTTCACTCTGGGTCAGTCCCAGGAGTGTGTGTGATTGGACAGTTTGCTGGAGCTTCACCCTGGGTCAGTCCCAGGAGTGTGTGTGATTGGACAGTTTGCTGGAGCTTCACCCTGGGTCAGTCCCAGGAGTGTGTGTGATTGGACAGTTTGCTGGAGCTTCGCTCCGGGTCCGTCCCAGGGGTGTGTGTGATTGGACAGTTTGTTGGAGCTTCACCCTGGGTCAGTACCAGGAATGTGTGTGATTGGACAGTTTTCTGGAGCTTCGCTCTGGGTCAGTCCCAGGAGTGTGTGTGATTGGACAGTTTGCTGGAGCTTCGCTCTGTGTCCGTCCCAGGGGTGTGTGTGATTGGACAGTTTGCTGGAGCTTCACTCTGGGTCAGTCCCAGGAGTGTGTGTGATTGGACAGTTTGCTGGAGCTTCAACCTGGGTCAGTCCCAGGAGTGTGTGTGATTGGACAGTTTGCTGGAGCTTCACCCTGGGTCAGTCCCACGAATGTGTGTGATTGGACAGTTTGATGGAGCTTTCCTCTGGGTCAGTCCCAGGAATGTGTGTGATTGGACAAATTGCTGGAGCTTCGCTCTGGGTCAGTCCCTGGAGTGTGTGTGATTGGACAGTTTGCTGGAGCTTCACCCTGGGTCAGTCCCAGGAATGTTTGTGATTGTACAGTTTGCTGGTGCTTCGCTATGAATCAGTCCCAGGAATGTGTGTGATTGGACAGTTTGCTGGAGCTTCGCTCTGGGTCAGTCCCAGGAGTGAGTGTGATTGGACCGTTTGCTGGAGCTTCACGCTGGGTCAGTCCCAGGAATGTGTGTGATTGGGCAGTTTGCTGGAGTTTCGCTCTGGGTCACTCCCAGGAGTGTGTGTGATTGGACAATTTGCTGGAGCTTCACTCTGGGTCAGTCCCAGGAGTGTGTGTGATTGGACATTTGCTGGAGCTTCACTCTGGGTCAGTCCCACGAATGTGTGTGATTGGACAGTTTGATGGAGCTTTCCTCTGGGTCAGTCCCAGGAATGTGTGTGATTGGACAAATTGCTGGAGCTTCGCTCTGGGTCAGTCCCTGGAGTGTGTGTGATTGGACAGTTTGCTGGAGCTTCACCCAGGGTCAGTCCCAGGAATGTGTGTGATTGGACATTTGCTGGAGCTTCACTCTGGGTCAGTCCCAGGAGTGTGTGTGATTGGACAGTTTGCTGGAGCTTCGCTCTGGGTCAGTCCCAGGAATGTGTGTGATTGGGCAGTTTGCTGGAGCTTCACCCTGGGTCAGTCCCAGGAGTGTGTGTGATTGGACAGTTTGCTGGAGCTTCACCCTGGGTCAGTCACAGGAGTGTGTGTGATTGGACAGTTTGCTGGATCTTCACTCTGGGTCAGTCCCAGGAGTGTGTGTGATTGGACAGTTTGCTGGAGCTTCGCTCTGGGTCAGTCCCAGGAATGTGTGTGATTGGACAGTTTGCTGGAGCTTCACCCAGGGTCAGTCCCAGTAATGTGTGTGATTGGACAGTTTGCTGGAGCTTCACCCAGGGTCAGTCCCAGTAATGTGTGTGATTGGACAGTTTGCTGGAGCTTCACTCTGGGTCAGTCCCAGGAGTGTGTGTGATTGGACAGTTTGCTGGAGCTTCAACCTGGGTCAGTCCCAGGAGTGTGTGTGATTGGACAGTTTGCTGGAGCTTCACCCTGGGTCAGTCCCACGAATGTGTGTGATTGGACAGTTTGATGGAGCTTTCCTCTGGGTCAGTCCCAGGAATGTGTGTGATTGGACAAATTGCTGGAGCTTCGCTCTGGGTCAGTCCCTGGAGTGTGTGTGATTGGACAGTTTGCTGGAGCTTCACCCTGGGTCAGTCCCAGGAATGTTTGTGATTGTACAGTTTGCTGGTGCTTCGCTATGAATCAGTCCCAGGAATGTGTGTGATTGGACAGTTTGCTGGAGCTTCGCTCTGGGTCAGTCCCAGGAGTGAGTGTGATTGGACCGTTTGCTGGAGCTTCACGCTGGGTCAGTCCCAGGAATGTGTGTGATTGGGCAGTTTGCTGGAGTTTCGCTCTGGGTCACTCCCAGGAGTGTGTGTGATTGGACAATTTGCTGGAGCTTCACTCTGGGTCAGTCCCAGGAGTGTGTGTGATTGGACATTTGCTGGAGCTTCACTCTGGGTCAGTCCCACGAATGTGTGTGATTGGACAGTTTGATGGAGCTTTCCTCTGGGTCAGTCCCAGGAATGTGTGTGATTGGACAAATTGCTGGAGCTTCGCTCTGGGTCAGTCCCTGGAGTGTGTGTGATTGGACAGTTTGCTGGAGCTTCACCCAGGGTCAGTCCCAGGAATGTGTGTGATTGGACATTTGCTGGAGCTTCACTCTGGGTCAGTCCCAGGAGTGTGTGTGATTGGACAGTTTGCTGGAGCTTCGCTCTGGGTCAGTCCCAGGAATGTGTGTGATTGGGCAGTTTGCTGGAGCTTCACCCTGGGTCAGTCCCAGGAGTGTGTGTGATTGGACAGTTTGCTGGAGCTTCACCCTGGGTCAGTCACAGGAGTGTGTGTGATTGGACAGTTTGCTGGATCTTCACTCTGGGTCAGTCCCAGGAGTGTGTGTGATTGGACAGTTTGCTGGAGCTTCGCTCTGGGTCAGTCCCAGGAATGTGTGTGATTGGACAGTTTGCTGGAGCTTCACCCAGGGTCAGTCCCAGTAATGTGTGTGATTGGACAGTTTGCTGGAGCTTCACCCAGGGTCAGTCCCAGTAATGTGTGTGATTGGACAGTTTGCTGGAGCTTCACTCTGGGTCAGTCCCAGGAATGTGTGTGATTGGACAGTTTAATGGAGCTTTCCTCTGGGTCATTCCCAGGAATGTGTGTGATTGGACAGATTGCTGGAGCTTCGCTCTGGGTCACTCCCAGGAGTGTGTGTGATTGGACAGTTTGCTGGCGCTTCACCCAGGGTCAGTCCCAGGAATGTGTGTGATTGGACATTTGCTGGAGCTTCACTCTGGGTCAGTCCCACGAATGTGTGTGATTGGACAGTTTGCTGGAGCTTCACTCTGGGTCAGTCCCAGGAATGTGTGTGATTGGACAGTTTGCTGGAGCTTCGCTCTGGGTCAGTCCCAGGAGTGTGTGTGTTTGGACAGTTTGCTGGAGCTTCACTCTGGGTCAGTCCCAGGAGTGTGTGTGATTGGACAGTTTGCTGGGAGCTTCACCCTGGGTCTGTCCCTGTAATGTGTGTGATTGGACAGTTTGCTGGATCTTCACTCTGGGTCAGTCCCAGGAGTGTGTGTGATTGGACAGTTTGCTGGAGCTTCACCCTGGGTCAGTCCCAGGAGTGTGTGTGATTGGACAGTTTGCTGGAGCTTCACCCTGGGTCAGTCCCAGGAGTGTGTGTGATTGGACAGTTTGCTGGAGCTTCGCTCCGGGTCCGTCCCAGGGGTGTGTGTGATTGGACAGTTTGTTGGAGCTTCACCCTGGGTCAGTACCAGGAATGTGTGTGATTGGACAGTTTGCTGGAGCTTCACTCTGGGCAGTCCCAGGAGTGTGTGTGATTGGACAGTTTTCTGGAGCTTCGCTCTGGGTCAGTCCCAGGAGTGTGTGTGATTGGACAGTTTGCTGGAGCTTCGCTCTGGGTCCGTCCCAGGGGTGTGTGTGATTGGACAGTTTGCTGGAGCTTCACTCTGGGTCAGTCCCAGGAGTGTGTGTGATTGGACAGTTTGCTGGAGCTTCACCCTGGGTCAGTCCCAGGAGTGTGTGTGATTGGACAGTTTGCTGGAGCTTCACCCTGGGTCAGTCCCACGAATGTGTGTGATTGGACAGTTTGATGGAGCTTTCCTCTGGGTCAGTCCCAGGAATGTGTGTGATTGGACAAATTGCTGGAGCTTCGCTCTGGGTCAGTCCCTGGAGTGTGTGTGATTGGACAGTTTGCTGGAGCTTCACCCTGGGTCAGTCCCAGGAATGTTTGTGATTGTACAGTTTGCTGGAGCTTCGCTATGAATCAGTCCCAGGAATGTGTGTGATTGGACAGTTTGCTGGAGCTTCGCTCTGGGTCAGTCCCAGGAGTGAGTGTGATTGGACCGTTTGCTGGAGCTTCACGCTGGGTCAGTCCCAGGAATGTGTGTGATTGGGCAGTTTGCTGGAGTTTCGCTCTGGGTCAGTCCCAGGAGTGTGTGTGATTGGACAATTTGCTGGAGCTTCACTCTGGGTCAGTCCCAGGAGTGTGTGTGATTGGACAGTTTGCTGGAGCTTCACCCAGGGTCAGTCCCAGTAATGTGTGTGATTGGACAGTTTGCTGGAGCTTCACTCTGGTTCAGTCCCAGGAATGTGTGTGATTGGACAGTTTAATGGAGCTTTCCTCTGGGTCATTCCCAGGAATGTGTGTGATTGGACAGATTGCTGGAGCTTCGCTCTGGGTCACTCCCAGGAGTGTGTGTGATTGGACAGTTTGCTGGCGCTTCACCCAGGGTCAGTCCCAGGAATGTGTGTGATTGGACATTTGCTGGAGCTTCACTCTGGGTCAGTCCCACGAATGTGTGTGATTGGACAGTTTGATGGAGCTTTCCTCTGGGTCAGTCCCAGGAATGTGTGTGATTGGACAAATTGCTGGAGCTTCGCTCTGGGTCAGTCCCTGGAGTGTGTGTGATTGGACAGTTTGCTGGAGCTTCACCCAGTGTCAGTCCCAGGAATGTGTGTGATTGGACATTTGCTGGAGCTTCACTCTGGGTCAGTCCCAGGAGTGTGTGTGATTGGACAGTTTGCTGGAGCTTCGCTCTGGGTCAGTCCCAGGAATGTGTGTGATTGGGCAGTTTGCTGGAGCTTCACCCTGGGTCAGTCCCAGGAGTGTGTGTGATTGGACAGTTTGCTGGAGCTTCACCCTGGGTCAGTCACAGGAGTGTGTGTGATTGGACAGTTTGCTGGATCTTCACTCTGGGTCAGTCCCAGGAGTGTGTGTGATTGGACAGTTTGCTGGAGCTTCGCTCTGGGTCAGTCCCAGGAATGTGTGTGATTGGACAGTTTGCTGGAGCTTCACCCAGGGTCAGTCCCAGTAATGTGTGTGATTGGACAGTTTGCTGGAGCTTCACCCAGGGTCAGTCCCAGGAATGTTTGTGATTGTACAGTTTGCTGGAGCTTCGCTATGAATCAGTCCCAGGAATGTGTGTGATTGGACAGTTTGCTGGAGCTTCGCTCTGGGTCAGTCCCAGGAGTGAGTGTGATTGGACAGTTTGCTGGAGCTTCACGCTGGGTCAGTCCCAGGAATGTGTGTGATTGGGCAGTTTGCTGGAGTTTCGCTCTGGGTCAGTCCCAGGAGTGTGTGTGATTGGACAATTTGCTGGAGCTTCACTCTGGGTCAGTCCCAGGAGTGTGTGTGATTGGACAGTTTGCTGGAGCTTCACCCAGGGTCAGTCCCAGTAATGTGTGTGATTGGACAGTTTGCTGGAGCTTCACTCTGGTTCAGTCCCAGGAATGTGTGTGATTGGACAGTTTAATGGAGCTTTCCTCTGGGTCATTCCCAGGAATGTGTGTGATTGGACAAATTGCTGGAGCTTCGCTCTGGATAACTCCCAGGAGTGTGTGTGATTGGACAGTTTGCTGGCGCTTCACCCAGGGTCAGTCCCAGGAATGTGTGTGATTGGACATTTGCTGGAGCTTCACTCTGGGTCAGTCCCACGAATGTGTGTGATTGGACAGTTTGATGGAGCTTTCCTCTGGGTCAGTCCCAGGAATGTGTGTGATTGGACAAATTGCTGGAGCTTCGCTCTGGGTCAGTCCCTGGAGTGTGTGTGATTGGACAGTTTGCTGGAGCTTCACCCAGTGTCAGTCCCAGGAATGTGTGTGATTGGACATTTGCTGGAGCTTCACTCTGGGTCAGTCCCAGGAGTGTGTGTGATTGGACAGTTTGCTGGAGCTTCGCTCTGGGTCAGTCCCAGGAATGTGTGTGATTGGGCAGTTTGCTGGAGCTTCACCCTGGGTCAGTCCCAGGAGTGTGTGTGATTGGACAGTTTGCTGGAGCTTCACCCTGGGTCAGTCACAGGAGTGTGTGTGATTGGACAGTTTGCTGGATCTTCACTCTGGGTCAGTCCCAGGAGTGTGTGTGATTGGACAGTTTGCTGGAGCTTCGCTCTGGGTCAGTCCCAGGAATGTGTGTGATTGGACAGTTTGCTGGAGCTTCACCCAGGGTCAGTCCCAGTAATGTGTGTGATTGGACAGTTTGCTGGAGCTTCACCCAGGGTCAGTCCCAGTAATGTGTGTGATTGGACAGTTTGCTGGAGCTTCACTCTGGGTCAGTCCCAGGAATGTGTGTGATTGGACAGTTTAATGGAGCTTTCCTCTGGGTCAGTCCCAGGAGTGTGTGTGATTGGACAGATTGCTGGAGCTTCGCTCTGGGTCACTCCCAGGAGTGTGTGTGATTGGACAGTTTGCTGGAGCTTCACCCAGGGTCAGTCCCAGGAATGTGTGTGATTGGACATTTGCTGGAGCTTCACTCTGGGTCAGTCCCACGAATGTGTGTGATTGGACAGTTTGATGGAGCTTTCCTCTGGGTCAGTCCCAGGAATGTGTGTGATTGGACAAATTGCTGGAGCTTCGCTCTGGGTCAGTCCCTGGAGTATGTGTGATTGGACAGTTTGCTGGAGCTTCGCTCTGGGTCAGTCCCAGGAGTGTGTGTGATTGGACCGTTTGCTGGAGCTTCGCTCTGGGTCAGTCCCAGGAATGTGTGTGATTGGACAGTTTGCTGGAGCTTCACCCTGGGTCAGTCCCAGGAGTATGTGTGATTGTACAATTTGCTGGAACTTCACACTGGGTCACTGCCAGTAATGTGTGTGATTGGACAGGTTGCTGGAGCTCCGCTCTGGGTCAGTCCCAGGAGTGTGTGTGATTGGACAGTTTGCTGGAGCTTCGCTCTGGGTCAGTCCCAGGAATGTTTGTGATTGGACATTTTGCTGGAGCTTCACCCTGGGTCAGTCCCAGGAGTGTGTGTGATTGGACAGTTTGCTGGGAGCTTCACCCTGGGTCAGTCCCAGGAGTGTGTGTGATTGGACAGTTTGCTGGAGCTTCACCCTGGGTCAGTCCCAGGAATGTGTGTGATTGGACAGTTTGCTGGAGCTTCACTCTAGGTCAGTCCCAGGAGTGTGTGTGATTGGACAGTTTGCTGGAGCTTCACTCTGGGTCAGTCCCAGGAGTGTGTGTGATTGGACAGTTTGCTGGAGCTTCACCCTGGGTCAGTCCCAGGAATGTGTGTGATTGGACAGTTTGCTGGAGCTTCACCCTGGGTCAGTCCCAGGAGTGTGTGTGATTGGACAGTTTGCTGGAGCTTCACTCTGGGTCAGTCCCAGGAGTGTGTGTGATTGGACAGTTTGCTGGAGCTTCACTCTGGGTCAGTCCCAGGAGTGTGTGTGATTGGACAGTTTGCTGGAGCTTCACTCTGGGTGCCCAGGAATGTGTGTGATTGAACAGTTTGCTGGAGCTTCATTCTGGGTCAGTCCCAGGAATGTGTGTGATTGGACAGTTTGCTGGAGCTTCACTCTGGGTGCCCAGGAATGTGTGTGATTGAACAGTTTGCGGGAGCTTCATTCTGGGTCAGTCCCAGGAATGTGTGTGATTGGACAGTTTGCTGGAGCTTCACCCTGGGTCAGTCCCAGGAGTGTGTGTGATTGGACAGTTTGCTGGCGCTTCACCCTGGTTCAGTCCCAGGAGTGTGTGTGATTGGACAGTTTGCTGGAGCTTCCCTCTGCGTCAGGCCCAGGGGTGTGTGTGATTGGACAGTTTGCTGGCGCTTCACCCTGGTTCAGTCCCAGGAGTGTGTGTGATTGGACAGTTTGCTGGAGCTTCACCCTGGGTCAGTCCCACGAATGTGTGTGATTGGACAGTTTGATGGAGCTTTCCTCTGGGTCAGTCCCAGGAATGTGTGTGATTGGACAAATTGCTGGAGCTTCGCTCTGGGTCAGTCCCTGGAGTGTGTGTGATTGGACAGTTTGCTGGAGCTTCACCCTGGGTCAGTCCCAGGAATGTTTGTGATTGTACAGTTTGCTGGAGCTTCGCTATGAATCAGTCCCAGGAATGTGTGTGATTGGACAGTTTGCTGGAGCTTCGCTCTGGGTCAGTCCCAGGAGTGAGTGTGATTGGACCGTTTGCTGGAGCTTCACCCTGGGTCAGTCCCAGGAATGTTTGTGATTGTACAGTTTGCTGGAGCTTCGCTATGAATCAGTCCCAGGAATGTGTGTGATTGGACAGTTTGCTGGAGCTTCACTCTGGGTCAGTCCCAGGAGTGTGTGTGATTGGACAATTTGCTGGAGCTTCACTCTGGGTCAGTCCCAGGAGTGTGTGTGATTGGACAGTTTGCTGGAGCTTCACCCTGGGTCAGTCCCAGGAGTATGTGTGATTGGACAATTTGCTGGAACTTCACACTGGGTCACTCCCAGTTATGTGTGTGATTGGACAGGTTGCTGGAGGTCCGCTCTGGGTCAGTCCCAGGAGTGTGTGTGATTGGACAGTTTGCTGGAGCTTCACTCTGGGTCAGTCCCAGGAGTGTGTGTGATTGGACAGTTTGCTGGAGCTTCACTCTGGGTCAGTCCCAGGAGTGTGTGTGATTGGACAGTTTGCTGGAGCTTCACTCTGGGTCAGTCCCAGGAGTGTGTGTGATTGGACAGTTTGCTGGATTTTCGCTATGAATCAGTCCCAGGAATGTGTGTGACTGGAGAGTTTGCTGGAGCTTCGCTCTGGGTCAGTCCCAGGAGTGTGTGTGATTGGACAATTTGCTGGAGCTTCGCTCTGGGTCCGTCCCAGGAGTGTGTGTGATTGGACAGTTTGCTGGAGCTTCGCTCTGGGTCAGTCCCAGGTGTGTGTGAGATTGGACAGTTTGCTGGAGCTTCACCCTGGGTCAGTCCCAGGAATGAGTGTGATTGGACAGTTTGCTGGAGCTTCAACTTGGGTCAGTCCCAGGAGTGTGTGTGATTGGACAGTTTGCTGGAGCTTCACTCTGGGTCAGTCCCAGGAATGTGTGTGATTCGGCAGTTTGCTGGAGCTTCTCTCTGGGTCAGTCACAGGAGTGTGTGTGATTGCACAGTTTGCTGGCTCTTCACTCTGGGTCAGTCCCAGGAGTGTGTGTGATTGGACAGTTTGCTGGAGCTTCACCCTGGGTCACTCCCAGTAATGTGTGTGATTGGACAGGTTGCTGGAGGTCCGCTCTGGGTCAGTCCCAGGAGTGGGTGTGATTGGACAGTTTGCTGGAGCTTCACTCTGGGTCAGTCCCAGGAGTGTGTGTGATTGGACAGTTTGCTGGAGCTTCACTCTGGGTCAGTCCCAGGAGTGTGTGTGATTGGACAGTTTGCTGGAGCTTCACCCTGGGTCAGTCCCAGGAGTGTGTGTGATTGGACAGTTTGCTGGAGCTTCACTCTGGGTCAGTCCCAGGAGTGTGTGTGATTGGACAGTTTGCTGGAGCTTCACTCTGGGTCAGTCCCAGGAGTGTGTGTGATTGGACAGTTTGCTGGATTTTCGCTATGAATCAGTCCCAGGAATGTGTGTGACTGGAGAGTTTGCTGGAGCTTCGCTCTGGGTCAGTCCCAGGAGTGTGTGTGATTGGACAATTTGCTGGAGCTTCGCTCTGGGTCCGTCCCAGGAGTGTGTGTGATTGGACAGTTTGCTGGAGCTTCGCTCTGGGTCAGTCCCAGGTGTGTGTGTGATTGGACAGTTTGCTGGAGCTTCACCCTGGGTCAGTCCCAGGAATGAGTGTGATTGGACAGTTTGCTGGAGCTTCACCTTGGGTCAGTCCCAGGAGTGTGTGTGATTGGACAGTTTGCTGGAGCTTCACTCTGGGTCAGTCCCTGGAATGTGTGTGATTCGGCAGTTTGCTGGAGCTTCGCTCTGGGTCAGTCACAGGAGTGTGTGTGATTGGACAGTTTGCTGGAGCTTCACCCTGGGACAGTCCCAGGAGTGTGTGTGATTGGACAGTTTGCTGGTGCTTCGCTATGAATCAGTCCCAGGAATGTGTGTGATTGGACAGTTTGCTGGGTCTTCACTCTGGGTCAGTCCCAGGAGTGTGTGTGATTGGACAGTTTGCTGGAGCTTCACCCAGGGTCAGTCCCAGTAATGTGTGTGATTGGACAGTTTGCTGGAGCTTCACTCTGGGTCAGTCCCAGGAATGTGTGTGATTGGACAGTTTAATGGAGCTTTCCTCTGGGTCATTCCCAGGAATGTGTGTGATTGGACAGATTGCTGGAGCTTCGCTCTGGGTCACTCCCAGGAGTGTGTGTGATTGGACAGTTTGCTGGCGCTTCACCCAGGGTCAGTCCCAGGAATGTGTGTGATTGGACATTTGCTGGAGCTTCACTCTGGGTCAGTCCCACGAATGTGTGTGATTGGACAGTTTGATGGAGCTTTCCTCTGGGTCAGTCCCAGGAATGTGTGTGATTGGACAAATTGCTGGAGCTTCGCTCTGGGTCAGTCCCTGGAGTGTGTGTGATTGGACAGTTTGCTGGAGCTTCACCCAGGGTCAGTCCCAGGAATGTGTGTGATTGGACATTTGCTGGAGCTTCACTCTGGGTCAGTCCCAGGAGTGTGTGTGATTGGACAGTTTGCTGGAGCTTCGCTCTGGGTCAGTCCCAGGAATGTGTGTGATTGGGCAGTTTGCTGGAGTTTCGCTCTGGGTCAGTCCCAGGAGTGTGTGTGATTGGACAATTTGCTGGAGCTTCACTCTGGGTCAGTCCCTGGAGTGTGTGTGATTGGACAGTTTGCTGGAGCTTCACCCTGGGTCAGTCCCAGGAGTATGTGTGATTGTACAATTTGCTGGAACTTCACACTGGGTCACTGCCAGTAATGTGTGTGATTGGACAGGTTGCTGGAGCTCCGCTCTGGGTCAGTCCCAGGAGTGTGTGTGATTGGACAGTTTGCTGGAGCTTCGCTCTGGGTCAGTCCCAGGAATGTTTGTGATTGGACATTTTGCTGGAGCTTCACCCTGGGTCAGTCCCAGGAGTGTGTGTGATTGGACAGTTTGCTGGAGCTTCACCCTGGGTCAGTCACAGGAGTGTGTGTGATTGGACAGTTTGCTGGATCTTCACTCTGGGTCAGTCCCAGGAGTGTGTGTGATTGGACAGTTTGCTGGAGCTTCGCTCTGGGTCAGTCCCAGGAATGTGTGTGATTGGACAGTTTGCTGGAGCTTCACCCAGGGTCAGTCCCAGTAATGTGTGTGATTGGACAGTTTGCTGGAGCTTCACCCAGGGTCAGTCCCAGTAATGTGTGTGATTGGACAGTTTGCTGGAGCTTCACTCTGGGTCAGTCCCAGGAATGTGTGTGATTGGACAGTTTAATGGAGCTTTCCTCTGGGTCATTCCCAGGAATGTGTGTGATTGGACAGATTGCTGGAGCTTCGCTCTGGGTCACTCCCAGGAGTGTGTGTGATTGGACAGTTTGCTGGAGCTTCACCCAGGGTCAGTCCCAGGAATGTGTGTGATTGGACATTTGCTGGAGCTTCACTCTGGGTCAGTCCCACGAATGTGTGTGATTGGACAGTTTGATGGAGCTTTCCTCTGGGTCAGTCCCAGGAATGTGTGTGATTGGACAAATTGCTGGAGCTTCGCTCTGGGTCAGTCCCTGGAGTATGTGTGATTGGACAGTTTGCTGGAGCTTCGCTCTGGGTCAGTCCCAGGAGTGTGTGTGATTGGACCGTTTGCTGGAGCTTCGCTCTGGGTCAGTCCCAGGAATGTGTGTGATTGGACAGTTTGCTGGAGCTTCACCCTGGGTCAGTCCCAGGAGTATGTGTGATTGTACAATTTGCTGGAACTTCACACTGGGTCACTGCCAGTAATGTGTGTGATTGGACAGGTTGCTGGAGCTCCGCTCTGGGTCAGTCCCAGGAGTGTGTGTGATTGGACAGTTTGCTGGAGCTTCGCTCTGGGTCAGTCCCAGGAATGTTTGTGATTGGACATTTTGCTGGAGCTTCACCCTGGGTCAGTCCCAGGAGTGTGTGTGATTGGACAGTTTGCTGGGAGCTTCACCCTGGGTCAGTCCCAGGAGTGTGTGTGATTGGACAGTTTGCTGGAGCTTCACCCTGGGTCAGTCCCAGGAATGTGTGTGATTGGACAGTTTGCTGGAGCTTCACTCTGGGTCAGTCCCAGGAGTGTGTGTGATTGGACAGTTTGCTGGAGCTTCACTCTGGGTCAGTCCCAGGAGTGTGTGTGATTGGACAGTTTGCTGGAGCTTCACCCTGGGTCAGTCCCAGGAATGTGTGTGATTGGACAGTTTGCTGGAGCTTCACCCTGGGTCAGTCCCAGGAACGTGTGTGTGATTGGACAGTTTGCTGGAGCATCATTCTGGGTCAGTCCCAGGAATGTGTGTGATTGGACAGTTTGCTGGAGCTTCACCCTGGGTCAGTCCCAGGAGTGTGTGTGATTGGACAGTTTGCTGGAGCTTCACTCTGGGTGCCCAGGAATGTGTGTGATTGGACAGTTTGCTGGAGCTTCGCTCTGGGTCAGTCCCAGGAGTGTGTGTGATTGGACAGTTTGCTGGAGCTTCACTCTGGGTCAGTTCCAGGAGTGTGTGTGATTGGACAGTTTGCTGGAGCTTCACCCTGGGTCAGTCCCAGGAATGTGTGTGATTGGACAGTTTGCTGGCGCTTCACCCTGGTTCAGTCCCAGGAGTGTGTGTGATTGGACAGTTTGCTGGAGCTTCCCTCTGCGTCAGGCCCAGGGGTGTGTGTGATTGGACAGTTTGCTGGCGCTTCACCCTGGTTCAGTCCCAGGAGTGTGTGTGATTGGACAGTTTGCTGGAGCTTCCCTCTGCGTCAGGCCCAGGAATGTGTGTGATTGGACAGTTTGCTGGAGCTTCGCTCTGTGTCAGTCCCAGGAGTGTGTGTGATTGGACAGTTTGCTGGGAGCTTCACCCTGGGTCAGTCCCAGGAGTGTGTGTGATTGGACAGTTTGCTGGAGCTTCATTCTGGGTCAGTCCCTGGAGTGTGTGTGATTGGACAGTTTGCTGGAGCTTCACTCTGGGTCAGTTCCAGGAGTGTGTGTGATTGGACAGGTTGCTGGAGCTTCGCTCTGGGTCAGTCCCAGGAATGTGTGTGATTGGACAGTTTGCTGGAGCTTCATTCTGGGTCAGTCCCTGGAATGTGTGTGATTGGACAGGTTGCTGGAGCTTCGCTCTGGGTCAGTCCCAGGAATGTGTGTGTTTGGACAGTTTGCTGGAGCTTCGCTCTGGGTCAGTCCCAGGAGTGTGTGTGATTGGACAGGTTGCTGGAGCTTCGCTCTGGGTCAGTCCCAGGAGTGTGTGTGATTGGGCAGTTTGCTGGAGCTTCACCCTGGGTCAGTCCCAGGAGTGTGTGTGATTGGACAGTTTGCTGGAGCTTCACTCTGGGTCAGTCCCAGGAGTGTGTGTGATTGGACAGTTTGCTGGATCTTCACTCTGGGTCAGTCCCAGGAGTGTGTGTGATTGGACAGTTTGCTGGAGCTTCACTCTGGGTCAGTCCCAGGAGTGTGTGTGATTGGACAGTTTGCTGGGAGCTTCACCCTGGGTCAGTCCCAGGAGTGTGTGTGATTGGACAGTTTGCTGGAGCTTCACTCTGGGTCACTCCCAGGAGTCTGTGTGATTGGACAGTTTGCTGGAGCTTCACTCTGGGTCAGTCCCAGGAGTGTGTGTGATTGGGCAGTTTGCTGGGAGCTTCACCCTGGGTCAGTCCCAGGAGTGTGTGTGATTGGACAGTTTGCTGGAGCTTCACTCTGGGTCAGTCCCAGAAATGTGTGTGATTGGACAGTTTGCTGGAGCTTCACTCTGGGTCAGTCCCAGGAATGTGTGTGATTGGACAGTTTGCTGGAGCTTCACCCTGGGTCAGTCCCAGGAGTGTGTGTGATTGGACAGTTTGCTGGAGCTGCGCTCTGGGTCAGACCCAGCAGTGTGTGCTGCATTGTGTGGAAGTTTATCCAGTCAGAGAACAGGGTCCTGCAACATTAGGAAGTCATTAACTTTATTAATTGTTTAGCCTCATTCTGCAGTCCTCGGCACGGTGAAGAGGTTGTGGAGAGTGAAGGTTCCTCGCGATCTGCCAACGGCCTCGTAGAGATATTCCCTGTCCCCTCCGGGTGCTCAGACAGCAACCGGTTCCATCGGCTCCTGATCCGTCATCTCTGTCTTACTGTGGGAAAAAAGAGAGCGTCAACCTTTTTGAGAGGCAAAGGACAGGAAACGTGGAGAAAATTCAAAACTCACAGCAGCAAAGGGACCTTGTGCAGGTTAAGTTGGTGGTAAGGTAGGCAATGTTAGCATTGGTTTTGAGACAATTAGAATATAAGAGCAGAGATGCAATTTTGAGTCTTTATTAAGCCGCACTGAGATTATTGTGAGGAGTTTTGGGCCCTAAGATGTGCTGGCATTTGAGATGGTCCAGAGGAGGTTGACGAGAATGTTGCCGGGAATGAGAAGCCTGTGAAGTGCGTTTGATGGCTCTGGGCCAATATTCACTCAAGTTTAGAAGAATGAAGGGAACCTGTCGAATACGGAAAGGCCAGGATAGAGCAGACATTGAGAGGATGTTTCCTATAATGTGGGAGTTCAGCACCAGAGCGCACAGTCTCAGAACAGAGGTGAGGAATTATTTAGCCAGAGAGTGGTGAAACAGTAGAATTCATTGCCACAGACCAAGTGTGTTGAGGTGTAGGTTGATTGGTTCTTGAGTAGTTAAGATGTCAAGTGTTACGGGGAGAAAGCAGGAAAATGGGGTTGAGAGGGATAATAAATCAGCCGTGATGGAATGATAGGGCAGATTCAAGGGGCCAAATGGCCTAATTCTGCTCCTATGTCTTATGGTCTAAAAAATACTCACACACACACACACACACTCACACACACACTCTCTCACACACTCTCACACACACACTCTCACTCACTCACACTCTCACACACACACTCTCACTCATACACACTCTCTCACACACACTCTCACACACACACTCTCACACACACTCTCTCTCTCATACACTCTCACTCACTCACTCTCACTCACTCACTCACTCTCACTCACACACTCTCACTCACTCACTCTCACTCACACACTCTCACTCACTCTCACTCACTCACTCTCACTCACACACTCTCACTCACTCACTCTCACTCACACACTCTCACTCACACACTCTCACTCACTCTCACTCACTCACTCTCACTCACACACTCTCACTCACTCACTCTCACTCACACACTCTCACTCACTCACTCTCACTCACACACTCTCACTCACTCTCACTCACTCACTCTCACTCACACACTCTCACTCACTCACTCTCACTCACACACTCTCACTCACACACTCTCACTCACTCTCACTCACTCACTCTCACTCACACACTCTCACTCACTTACTCTCACTCACACACTCTCACTCACTCTCACTCACTCACTCTCACTCACACACTCTCACTCACTCACTCTCACTCACACACTCTCACTCACACACTCTCACTCACACACTCTCACTCACTCTCACTCACTCACTCTCACTCACACACTCTCACTCACTCACTCTCACTCACACACTCTCACTCACACACTCTCACTCACTCTCACTCACTCACTCTCACTCACACACTCTCACTCACTCACTCTCACTCACACACTCTCACTCACTCTCACTCACTCACTCTCACTCACACACTCTCACTCACTCACTCTCACTCACACACTCTCACTCACACACTCTCACTCACTCTCACTCACACACTCTCACTCACACACTCTCACTCACTCTCACTCACTCACTCTCACTCACACACACTCTCACTCACTCACTCTCACTCACTCTCACTCACTCACACTCACTCACACACTCTCACTCACTCTCACTCACACACTCTCACTCACACACTCTCTCTCACTCACACACTCTCACTCACACTCTCTGTCACTCACACACTCTCACTCACACACTCTCACTCACTCTCACTCACACACTCTCTCTCACTCACACACTCTCACTCACTCTCACTCACACACTCACTCACTCCCACTCACACACTCATTTCACTCACACACTCTCACTCACACACTCTCACTCACACACTCTCTCTCACTCACACACTCTCACTCACTCTCACTCACTCTCTCTCTCTCTCACTCACACACTCTCACACACTCTCACTCACTCCCACTCACACACTCTATCTCACTCACACACTCTCACTCACACACTCTCACACACTCTCACTCACTCCCACTCACACACTCTATCTCACTCACACACTCTCACTCACACACTCTCACTCACACACTCCACTCTCACTCACACACTCTCACTCACTCTCACTCACACACTCTCACTCACACACTCTCACACACACTATCTCACTCACACACTCTCACTCACACACTCTATCTCACTCACACACTCTCACTCACACACTCTCACTCACACACTCTCACTCACACACTCTCACTCACACACTCCCACTCACACACTCTATCTCACTCACACACTCTCACTCACACACTCTCACTCACACACTCTCACTCACTCACTCTCACACACACTCTATCTCACTCACTCACTCCCACTCACACACTCTATCTCACTCACACACTCTCACTCACACACTCTCACTCACACACTCTCACACACTCTCTCTCACACACTCTCACTCACACACTCTCACTCACACACTCTCACTCACACTCTCTCTCACTCTCACTCACACACTCTCACTCTCACACTCTCACTCTCACACTCTCACTCACTCCCACTCACACACTCTCACTCTCACACTCTCACTCACTCTCACACACTCTCTCTCACTCACACACTCTCACTCACACACTCTCACTCACACACTCTCACTCACACTCTCTCTCACTCTCACTCACACACTCTCACTCTCCACACTCTCACTCTCACACTCTCACACACTCTCACTCACTCCCACTCACACACTCTATCTCACTCACACACTCTCACTCACACACTCTCACTCACACACTCTCTCTCACTCACACACTCTCACTCACTCTCACTCACTCACACACTCTCACTCACACACTCTCACTCACTCTCACTCACACACTCTCACTCACACACTCTCACACACACTATCTCACTCACACACTCCCACTCACACACTCTATCTCACTCACACACTCTCACTCACACACTCTCACTCACACACTCTCACTCACACACTCTCACAGACACTCTATCTCACTCACCACCTCACCCCACTCACACACTCTATCTCACTCACACACTCTCACTCACACACTCTATCACACTCACACACTCTCACTCACACACTCTATCTCACTCACACACTCTCACTCACTCTCACTCACACACTCTCACACACTCTCTCTCACTCACACACTCACACACACACACACTCACTCACACACTCCACTCACACACTCTCACTCTCACACTCTCACTCACACTCTCTCTCACTCACACACTCTCACTCACACACTCTCACTCACACACTCTCTCTCACTCACACACTCTCACTCACACACTCTCTCTCACCACACACTCACACTCACACACTCTCACTCACACACTCTCACCACACTCTCACTCACACACACTCACTCACACACTCTCTCACACTCACACACTCTCACTCACACACTCTCACTCACACACTCTATCTCACTCACACACTCTCACTCACTCTCACTCACACACTCTCACTCACCTCCCACTCACACACTCCCACTCACACACTCTATCTCACTCACACACTCTCACTCACACACTCTCACTCACACACTCTCACTCACACACTCTATCTCACTCACACACTCTCACTCACTCTCACTCACACACTCTCACACACTCTCTCTCACTCACACACTCACACTCACACACTCTCACTCACACACTCTCACTCTCACACTCTCACTCACACTCTCTCTCACTCACACACTCTCACTCACACACTCTCACTCACTCCCACTCACACACTCCCACTCACACACTCTATCTCACTCACTCACTCTCACTCACACACTCTCACTCACACACTCTCACTCACACACTCTCACTCACTCTCACTCACACACTCTCACTCACACACTCTCACACACACTCTATCTCACTCACACACTCCCACTCACACACTCTATCTCACTCACACACTCTCACTCACACACTCTCACTCACACACTCTCTCTCACTCACACACTCTCACTCACACACTCTCACTCACACACTCTCACACACACTCTATCTCACTCACACACTCTCACTCACACACTCTATCTCACTCACACACTCTCACTCACACACTCTATCTCACTCACACACTCTCACTCACACACTCTCACTCACTCTCACTCACACTCTCTCTCACTCTCACTCACACACTCTCACACACTCTCTCTCACTCACACACTCTCACTCACACACTCTCTCACACACTCTCACTCACACTCTCTCTCACTCTCACACACACTCTCACACACTCTCTCTCACTCACACACTCTCACTCACACACTCTCACTCACTCACTCTCACTCACACACTCACTCACTCTCACTCACTCTCACTCACACACTCTCACTCACACACTCTCACTCACTCACTCTCACTCACACACTCACTCTCACTCACACACTCTCACTCACTCTCACTCACTCACTCTCACTCACACTCTCACTCACACACTCTCACTCACACTCTCTCTCACACACACTCTCACTCACACACTCACTCACTCTCACTCACTCTCACTCACACACTCTCACTCACACTCTCACTCACACTCTCTCTCACTCACACACTCTCACACACTCTCACTCACACACTCTCACTCACACTCTCTCACACACACTCTCACTCACACACTCACTCACTCTCACTCACTCTCACTCACACACTCTCACTCACACTCTCACTCACACTCTCTCTCACTCACACACTCTCACACACTCTCACTCACACACTCTCACTCACACACTCTCACTCACTCACACACTCTCACTCACACTCTCTCTCACTCACACACTCTCACACACTCTCACTCACACACTCTCACTCACACACTCTCACTCACACTCTCTCTCACACACTCTCACTCACACACTCTCTCTCACTCACACACTCTCACTCACACTCTCTCTCACACACACTCTCACTCACACTCTCTCTCACACACACTCTCACTCACACTCTCTCTCACACACACTCTCACTCACACACTCTCACTCACACTCTCTCTCACACACTCTCACTCACACACTCTCTCTCACTCACACACTCTCACTCACACTCTCTCTCACACACACTCTCACTCACACTCTCTCTCACACACTCTCACTCACACACTCTCTCTCACTCACACACTCTCACTCACACTCTCTCTCACACACACTCTCACTCACACTCTCTCTCACACACTCTATCTCACTCACACTCTCTCTCACACACACTCTCACTCACACACTCTCACTCACTCTCACTCACACACTCTTCTCCGATGGACCGCGTTGGAGGTCGGCGGACAGACGGCGTCTCCGTTACCTGGGGACTGCCTTCTCCTCCGCTACCTCCGGGCTGCCCTCAGGAGCAGTGGCCCTGCAGGTGAACACACACAGGTTAGATACGCGCTCACAGCCGTGGAAAGGTGCGCAGAGAACAGGGTTAGTGGTGATCCTGTCTCCCTGATCCTCACAGACCAAACAGGTCACAAATCCCCCGTCCCGAGTGCTGACTGAATAGTGAAGGAGGTTCGAGCAGTCACCAACAACAGTCGGCACCGAGACGATACACTGGGCCATTCAATCCCAGAGAATGTATCCCTGGGTCAGACCCACACCGGGAGCACCGTGCACAGATCCAGTCTCCGTATCCCTGGGTCAGACCCACACCGGGAGCACCGTGCACAGTTCCAGTCTCCGTATCCCTGGGTCAGACCCACACCGGGATCACCGTGCACAGTTCCAGTCTCCGTATCCCTGGGTCAGACCCACACCGGGAGCACCGTGCACAGTTCCAGTCTCCGTGTCCCTGGGTCAGACCCACACCGGGAGCACCGTGCACAGTTCCAGTCTCCGTATCCCTGGGTCAGACCCACACCGGGAGCACCGTGCACAGTTCCAGTCTCCGTATCCCTGGGTCAGACCCACACCGGGAGCACCGTGCACGGTTCCAGTCTCATATCCCTGGGTCAGACCCACACCGGGAGCACCGTGCACAGTTCCAGTCTGCGTATCCCTGGGTCAGACCCACACCGGGAGCACAGTGTACAGTTCCAGTCTCCGTATCCCTGGGTCAGACCCACACCGGGAGCACCGTGCACAGTTCCAGTCTCCGTATTCCTGGGTCAGACCCACACCGGGAGCACCGTGCACAGTTCCAGACTCCGTGTCCCTGGGTCAGACCAACTCCGAGAGCACCGTACACAGTTCCAGTCTCCATATCCCTGGATCAGACCCACACCGGGAGCACCTTGCTCGGTTCCAGTCTCCGTATCCCTGGGTCAGACCCACACCGGGAGCTACGTGCGCAGTTCCAGTCTCCGTGTCCCTGGGTCAGACCCACACCGGGAGCACCGTGCACAGCTCCAGTCTCATATCCCTGGGTCAGACCCACACCGGGAGCACCGTGCACAGCTCCAGTCTCATATCCCTGGGTCAGACCCACACCGGGAGCACCGTTCACAGTTCCAGTCTCTGTGTCCCTGGGTCAGACCCACACCGGGAGCACCGTACACAGTTCCAGTCTCATATCCCTGGGTCAGACACACACCGGGAGCACCGTGCACGGTTCCAGTCTCCGTATCCCTGGGTCAGACCCACACCGGGAGCACCGTGCACAGTTCCAGTCTCCCTATCCCTGGGTCAGACCCACACCGGGAGCACCATGCACAGTTCCAGTCTCTGTATCCCTGGGTCAGACCCACACCGGGAGCACCTTGCTTGGCTCCAGTCTCCGTATCCCTGGGTCAGACCCACACCGGGAGCTACGTGCGCAGTTCGAGTCTCCGTATCCCTGGGTCAGACCCACACCGGGAGCTACGTGCGCAGTTCGAGTCTCCGTATTCCTGGGTCAGACCCACACCGGGAGCACCGTTCACAGTTCCAGTCTCTGTGTCCCTGGGTCAGACCCACACCGGGAGCACCGTGCACGGTTCCAGTCTCCGTATCCCTGGGTCAGACCCACACCGGGAGCACCGTGCACGGTTCCAGTCTCCGTATCCCTGGGTCAGAACAACACCGGGAGCACCGTGCACGGTTCCAGTCTCCGTATCCCTGGGTCAGAACAAAACCGGGAGCACCGTGCACGGTTCCAGTCTCCATATCCCTGGGTCAGACCCTCACCAATTACAATATCCCTGTGAGGTGTATCAGTAGATATCATTACTTACCCTTGCTCCGCCTTCTTACTGGATATTTCACCTGCTAACTCCTTGCTGAAAGAAAGAATTTGGGATCATCTCTCGAATTATAGATCCCTTGAGTTAGGCAGCACCATTTATAGAGGACAGAATGGGTGACAGAGACAGGGAGGAGCGTAGGGTAAGAGGGGGGCCACAGAAACATGAAGTGGTGCAGGGGCCCGAAAGAGTCTCGTAGTCGGGATGGTGTTGTAGGGAAAGGAGCATACTACATGACAAAGAAGGAGTTTGAGTGGGCACCCTTAGCAACGGGACAGATGCGGTTAGCGTGGATCCGGATCGGGTGACGATGTGTGGGAGCATGCACGATCCGGAACTACTCCACATTGCTGCCTGTCCGGGGCTGGAAGAGACAACGGCTCACGTTAAACCGAATCTCTTCTGCCTACACAGTGTCCGTACCCCTCCATTCCCCACATTCATCTGCCTCTTAAACACCTTGTCACCTCCACCCCGGCACTCACCACTCTCTGTGTTAAAAACAAGTGCTGCACACATCTGCTTTAGACTTTCCCCTTCTCACCTCAGATGCATGCCGCCTGGCATTAGGCATTTTCATCTTGGGGGGTCGAATTCTGTCACTCTACTCTCAGAATTTTAGGTCTCTCTTCAGTCTGTTCAAAAGAAAAACCCAAATTTGCCCAGCCTCTCCTCATAGCTCCTGCCCTCTAATCTCTTCAGCCCCCTCTCCAAAGCCTCCACACCCTTCCTGCAGGAGGGCAAACATATCTGACGCAATATTCCAAGTGTGGCTGAAATCATGTTTTATGCACTTGCAACATGTCTTCCTGTCTCCTCGACTCAATGCCTAACCGATGAAGGCAAGCATGACATTCACTTCCTCTTCCACTCTGTTGACTTGTGTGAACACATTCTGGGATCCGTACTCCCAGATCCCTCTGGATATCGGCACTGTCCCTTACTGCACATCGCCTCTTTGCATTGGACCTCCCAAAGTGGAACACCTCACACTTCCCCGAACTAAACTCCATCTGCCGTCTCTCTGCCCATGCCCACAACTGACCTGTCTCCTGCTGTGTCTGTTAGCAGAGGTCCCTGTACTGATCTCTGCGGAACACTACTAGTCACGGATATCCAGCCAGGATGAGCGCCGTTGGCCACTGCACCCTGACTCCTGTGGACAGAGTGAGATTCTATAAGACATTTGGAGCATTGTAAACAGTTTTGACTCAATATCTCCAGAGATGTGCTGGCACTGGAGAGGGTCCAGAGGAGGTTCATGACAATGATCCAGGACTGAAAGGTTTAGTGTATGGAGAGCCTCTGTTGACTCTGGGACTATACTCGCTGGAGTTTGGAAGAATAAGAGCCCTGGTGGTAATGGGGCAAGCTCCCCCTACCTATAAAATGCTCCCAATGACCTGCTCCTGACAGCTAAGTCCAACTCCGGGCTTTCACGTGTGGCTAGCTACTAATCCCGGTGGAACCATTTCTACTTACAGAAGGGGCAAAGCCGGATTACTGGCACCGTAAAAGCTGTCGCTCTAGGCAGATGGGGCTTGGCAGCTCATCGAGAAGGAAAACTCTGACCACAAACCTCTGCTGCTATGAGGCTATACCCACTCATGGGGAAGGCTTCAGGAGTAAACTCCGAGGGAAAAATCTGGAGCTGGGGACCTTGGGCCCCCTACGTTGAGTTCAATTCTGACTGGCAACTCGTGCTACCAAACTGCATCAGTCTCTGCCGTCCCTTTGGACTCACCAGATGCGTGGAGAGGGGGAGCTTGCTACGGGGGCAACAGCTTGCTCTCCATATCATACTGCCCAGGCTTGTGAACGTAGACAGCTAGGATGTATTGTCCATGGTCAACCCTGACCGACAGAGGCCACAGAGAGATAGAGTGGTTGTGGAGAGGATGTTTCCAATAGAGGGAAAGTCTAGCACAGCCTCAGAATGGAAAAATGTCTGTCTAGAACCGAAATGAGAAGGTATTTCTTTAGCTAGAGGGCTGTGGATCTGTCGAATTCATTTCTACAGGTGGCTGTGGGTATATTTAAAGCAGAGGTTGATATGTTTCTAATTAGAAGGAGAGCCTAAGGTTAAGAGGAGAAGGAAGGGGAATAGGGTTGAGAGGGGAAAGAAATCAGCCATGATCGAAAGCAACAGACACAGAATGCTGGAGGAACTCAGCAGGTCAGGCAGCGTCTATGGAAATGAAGAAACACTCGGTGCTTCAGGCTGAGACCCTTCCTCAGGGAGAGAAGGGGGAAGATGCAGAATAAAAAGATGGGGATGAGGAAAGAGGAAAGAGGTGATAGAGGAAGCCAGGTGGGTAGAAAGAGCAAGGGCTGGAGAAGAAGGAAACTGATAAGAGAGGAGAGTAGTGCATAGGGGAAACGGAAAGAGGAGGGGATCCTGGGAGGAGTACTGGGCAGATGAGAAGAGGTAAACGGAGAGGGAGGAAAATTTAGTTTACCAGAAGGAGAGATGGGTCTTCATGCCGTCAGCTTGGAGGCTACTCAGCCAGAGTATGAGATGTTGGTCCACGTTGAGGGAGGCTTCAGCTTGGCACGAGAGCCGTGGACCAACATGGCGGCATGGGAATGGGGATTGGAATTAAAAAGCCATGATCGAATGCTGGAACAGACGCAATAGGCCGGAAGGCCTAATTCTGCTCTATGCCTTGCGGCCTGATGGCCAACACTGAATCAGGTCACCAGGGTGATCTTCATCTTTTGGAGGATCCTATTATGAGGGATCTCGCCACACACTCTATAAAGTCCACGTAAACAGCAATACCCACATCAATCACCTTCACCCCCTCCTTCAGAAAGCTCGGTTCTCTCTAGAACACGAAGGTCCTTACAAAGTCATACTGGCTGTCCTGAATTAGGCCTTGATCTGAGTGTCCAGACGGATCCCACAGTACCACTTGTATTTCAGGTGGTGGTCAGTAATTTCCTGGACTATCCATATTTCTCTTCTTGAACAATATACTCTCCAGTCATCCTAGACTTTGTCTGTGGCCAGAGAGGACACAAAGGTCTTCGTTAAAGGCCACAGTGATACCCTCTCTGCTCTATGGTGCTCCTTAGTGACCTGCCTTCACTGTGTAAGTGTTGGCCTGGTTTGTCCTCCCAGACTGCGACACCTCACAATTCCGTCTGCCATTTCTCAGCCTGTTTTCCCAGCTGGTCAACATTGGCTGGAAGAAGATCTTCACACTCTGGAAAAAAACCCAGGGAGCAGGGAAATGGGGGTTCCTGAACAGCCTTTGCCCTGGAATTTCACAGGGCAATCCTAGCCAGATGGCAAGAGAGCGTTACTGCAGGAAAAAGAGTGAGATTGGTGAGTGGGTCCCCACAATGAAAAATCACCGACCCCACCAATGTTGCAAAGACCACCACAGACGTGCAATTCGGATCAACCTACCTAGAAACTGAATTGCGGCGACTTCTATTGCTGGAAGGGAAAAGTTCAGAGGTCACATATTGACTCAGATTTCAAACACTAGATGGTGATTGGTTCACAGAGCGGCTAACGTCCAAAGAGTATCACACAGACGTCGTCCCGTCACCGTGTGGGGAATCACAGACACAGACCCCGTCCCGTCATCGTGTGGGGAATCACAGACACAGACGTCGTCCCGTCACCGTGTGGGGAATCACAGACACAGATCCCGTCCCATCACCGTGTGGGGAATCACAGACACGGACCACGTCCGATCACCGTGTGGGGAATCACAGACCCCGTCCTGTCACTGTGTGAGAGAATCACTGACACAGACCCCATCCTGTCACCATGTGGGGAATCACAGACACAGACCCCGTCCTGTCACCGTGTGGGGAATCACAGACACAGACCCTGTCCCATCACCGTGTGGGGAATCACAGACACAGACCCCGTCCCGTCACCGTGTGGGGAATCACAGACACAGACCCCGTCCCGTCACCGTGTGGAGAATCACAGACACAGACCCTGTCCCGTCACAGTGTGGGAAAATCACAGACACAGACCCTGTCCCGTCACCGTGTGAGGGAATCACAGACACAGACCCCGTGCTGTCACCGTGCGGGGAATCACAGACACAGACTCCGTCCCGTCAGAATGTGGGGAATCAAAGACACAGACCCTGTCCCGTCACCGTGTGGTGAATCACAGACACAGACCCCATCCCGTCAACGTGTGGGGGAATCACTGACACAGACCCCGTCCCGTCACCGTATGGGGAATCACAGACAGACCCCGTCCTGTCACCGTGTGGGGAATCACAGTCATAGACCCCGTCCCATCACCGTGTGGGGGAATCACAGACACAGACCCTGTCCCATCACCGTGTGGGGAATCCCAGACACAGACCCCGTCTCGTCACCGTGTGGGGAATCACAGACACAAAACCCGTGCAGTCACCGTGTGGGGAATCACAGACACAGACTCCGTCCCGTCACAATGTGGGGGAATCACTGACACAGACCCCGTCCCGTCATTGTGTGGGTGAATCACAGACACAGACCCCATCCCATCACCGTCTGGGGGAATCACAGACACAGATCCCGTCCCGTCACCGTGTGGGGAATCACAGACATGGGCCACGTCCCGTCACCGTGTGAGGGATCACAGACACAGACCCTGTCCTGTCACCGTGTGGGGAATCACAGACACAGGCCCTGTCCCATCACTGTGTGGGGAATCACTGACACAGACCCCGTCCCGTCACCGTGTGGGGGAATCACTGACACAGACCCAGTCCCGTCACCGTGTGGGGGAATCACAGACACAGATTCCGTCCCGTCACCGTGTGGGGAATCACAGACACGGACCACGTCCAATCACCGTGTAGGGAATCACAGACCCCGTCCTGTCACTGTGTGAGAGAATCACAGACACTGACCCTGTCCCATCACCATGTGGGGGATCAAAGACTCAGACCTCGTCCCGTCCCTGTGGGGAATCAGAGACACAGACCCTCTCCCGTCACCGTGTGGGGGAATCACAGACACAGACCCCGTCCCGTCATCGTGTGGGGAATCACAGACACAGGTCCCGTCCCATCACCGTGTGGGGAATCACAGACACGGACCACGTCCAATCACCGTGTGGGGAATCACAGACCCCGTCCTGTCACTGTGTGAGAGAATCACTGACACAGTCTCCATCCTGTCACCATGTGGGGAATCACAGACACAGACCCCGTCCCGTCATCGTGTGGGGGTATCACAGACACAGAGCCCGTCCCGTCACCGTGTGGGGGTATCACAGACACAGACCCCGTCCCGTCACCTTGTCGGGGAATCACTGACACAGACACCGTCCCGTCACCGTGTTGGGAATCACAGACACAGACCCCGTACCGTCACCGAGTGGAGAATCACAGACACAGACCCTGTCCCGTCACCGTGTGGGGAATCACAGACACAGACCCTGTCCCGTCACAGTGTGGGGGAATCACAGACACAGACCCCGTGCCGTCACCGTGTGGGGAATCACAGACACAGACTCCGTCCCGTCAGAATGTGGGGAATCAAAGACACAGACCCTGTCCCGTCACCGTGTGGTGAATCACAGACACAGACCCCATCCCGTCACCGTGTGGGGGAATCACTGACACAGACCCCGTCCCATCACCGTATGGGGAATCACAGACAGAGACCCCATCCCGTCACCATGTGGGGGAATCACAGACACAGATTCCGTCCCGTCACCGTGTGGGGAATCACAGACACGGACCACGTCCAATCATCGTGTGGGGAATCACAGACCCCGTCCTGTCACTGTGTGAGAGAATCACAGACACAGACCCCGTCCCGTCACCGTGTGGGGGAATCACTGACACAGACCCCGTCCCGTCATCGTGTGGGTGAATCACAGACACAGACCCCGTGCCGTCACAGTGTGGGGAATCACAGACACAGACTCCGTCCCGTCAGAATGTGGGGAATCAAAGACACAGACCCTGTCCCGTCACGGTGTGGTGAATCACAGACACAGACCCCATCCCGTCACCGTGTGGGGGAATCACTGACACAGACCCCGTCCCGTCACCGTATGGGGAATCACAGACAGACCCCGTCCTGTCACCGTGTGGGGAATCACAGTCATAGACCCCGTCCCATCACCGTGTGGGGGAATCACAGACACAGACCCTGTCCCATCACCGTGTGGGGAATCCCAGACACAGACCCCGTCTCGTCACCGTGTGGGGAATCACAGACACAAACCCCGTGCCGTCACCGTGTGGGGAATCACAGACACAGACTCCGTCCCGTCACAATGTGGGGGAATCACTGACACAGACCCCGTCCCGTCATTGTGTGGGTGAATCACAGACACAGACCCCATCCCATCACCGTCTGGGATAATCACAGACACAGATCCCGTCCCGTCACCGTGTGGGGAATCACAGACATGGGCCACGTCCCGTCACCGTGTGAGGGATCACAGACACAGACCCTGTCCCATCACTGTGTGGGGAATCACTGACACAGACCCCGTCCCGTCACCGTGTGGGGGAATCACTGACACAGACCCCGTCCTGTCACCGTGTGGGGAATCACAGACACAGACCCTGTCCCGTCACAGTGTGGGGAATCACAGACACAGAGCCCGTCCCGTCACCGTGTGGGGAATCACAGACACAGACCCCGTCCCGTCACTTTGTCGGGGAATCACTGACACAGACCCCGTCCCGTCACCGTGTTGGGAATCACAGACACAGACCCCGTCCCGTCACCGTGTCGGGGAATCACTGACACAGACCCCGTCCCGTCAACGTGTTGGGAATCACAGACACAGACCCCGTCCCGTCACCGTGTGGGGAATCACAGACACAGACCCCGTCCCGTCACCTTGTCAGGGAATCACTGACACAGACCCCGTCCCGTCACCGTGTTGGGAATCACAGACACAGACCCCGTCCCGTCACCGTGTGGAGAATCACAGACACAGACCCTGTCCCGTCACCGTGTGGGAAAATCACAGACACAGACCCTGTCCCGTCACCGTGTGAGGGAATCACAGACACAGACCCCGTCCCATCACCGTGTGGGGGAATCACAGACACCGACCCCGTCCCGTCACCCTCTGGGGAATCACAGACAGACCCAGTCCCGTCATCGTGTGGGGAATCACAGACACATTTCCCGTCCCATCACCGTGTGGGGGAATCACTGACACAGACACAGTCCTGTCACCATGTGGGGAATCACAGACACAGACCCTGTCCCGTCACCATGTGGGGGAATCACTGACACAGACCCCGTCCCGTCACAGTGTTGGGAATCACAGACACAGACCCCGTCCCGTCACCGTGTGGGGGAATCACAGACACAGACCCCGTCCCGTCACCGTGTGGGGAAATCACAGACACAGACTCCGTCCCGTCACCGTGTGGTGTAATCAGAGACACAGACCCCTTCCCGTCACCGTGTGGGGGAATCACAGATACAGACCCCGTCCCGTCACCGTGTAGGGTATCACAGACAGACACCGTCCCATCACCATGTGGGGGAATCACAGACACAGATTCCGTCCCGTCACCGTGTGGGGAATCACAGACACGGACCACGTCCAATCACCGTGTGGGGAATCACAGACCCCGTCCTGTCACTGTGTGAGAGAATCACAGACACAGACCCCGTCCCGTCACCGTGTTGGGAATCACAGACACAGACCCCGTCCCGTCACCGTGTGGAGAATCACAGACACAGACCCTGTCCCGTCACCGTGTGGGAAAATCACAGACACAGACCCTGTCCCGTCATCGTGTGGGTGAATCACAGACACAGACCCCATCCCGTCACCGTGTGGGGGAATCACAGACACAGACCCCGTCCCGTCACCGTATGGGGAATCACAGACAGACCCCGTCCTGTCACCGTGTGGGGAATCACAGTCATAGACCCCGTCCCATCACCGTGTGGGGGAATCACAGACACAGACCCTGTCCCATCACCGTGTGGGGAATCCCAGACACAGACCCCGTCTCGTCACCGTGTGGGGAATCACAGACACAAACCCCGTGCCGTCACCGTGTGGGGGAATCAAAGACACAGACGCTGTCCCGTCACCGTGTGGTGAATCACAGTCATAGACCCCGTGCCGTCACCGTGTGGGGAATCACAGACACAGACTCCGTCCCGTCACAATGTGGGGGAATCACTGACACAGACCCCGTCCCGTCATTGTGTGGGTGAATCACTGACACAGACCCCGTCCCGTCACCGTATGGGGAATCACAGACAGACCCCGTCCTGTCACCGTGTGGGGAATCACAGTCATAGACCCCGTCCCATCACCGTATGGGGAATCACAGACAGACCCCGTCCTGTCACCGTGTGGGGAATCACAGTCATAGACCCCGTCCCATCACCGTGTGGGGGAATCACAGACACAGACCCTGTCCCATCACCGTGTGGGGAATCCCAGACACAGACCCCGTCTCGTCACCGTGTGGGGAATCACAGACACAAACCCCGTGCCGTCACCGTGTGGGGAATCACAGACACAGACTCCGTCCCGTCACAATGTGGGGGAATCACTGACACAGACCCCGTCCCGTCATTGTGTGGGTGAATCACAGACACAGACCCCATCCCATCACTGTCTGGGGGAATCACAGACACAGATCCCGTCCCGTCACCGTGTGGGGAATCACAGACATGGGCCACGTCCCGTCACCGTGTGAGGGATCACAGACACAGACCATGTCCTGTCACCGTGTGGGGAATCACAGACACAGGCCCTGTCCCATCACTGTGTGGGGAATCACTGACACAGACCCCGTCCCGTCACCGTGAGGGGGAATCACTGACACAGACCCCGTCCTGTCACCGTGTGGGGAATCACAGACACAGACCCTGTCCCGTCACCGTGTGGGGAATCACAGACACAGAGCCCGTCCCGTCACCGTGTGGGGAATCACAGACACAGACCCCGTCCCGTCACCGTGTGAGGGAATCACTGACACAGACCCCGTCCCGTCACCGTGTTGGGAATCACAGACACAGACCCCGTCCCGTCACCGTGTGGGGGAATCACTGACACAGACCCCGTCCTGTCACCGTGTGGGGAATCACAGACACAGACCCTGTCCCGTCACCGTCTGGGGAATCACAGACACAGAGCCAGTCCCGTCACCGTGTGGGGAACCACAGACACAGACCCCGTCCCGTCACCTTGTCGGGGAATCACTGACACAGACCCCGTCCCGTCACCGTGTTGGGAATCACAGACACAGACCCCGTCCCGTCACCGTGTGGAGAATCACAGACACAGACCCTGTCCCGTCACCGTGTGGGAAAATCACAGACACAGACCCTGTCCCGTCACCGTGTGAGGGAATCACAGACACAGACCCCGTGCCGTCACCGTGTGGGGAATCACAGACACAGACTCCGTCCCGTCAGAATGTGGGGAATCAAAGACACAGACCCTGTCCCGTCACCGTGTGGTGAATCACAGACACAGACCCCGTCCCGTCACCGTGTGGGGGAATCACTGACACAGACCCCGTCCCGTCACCGTATGGGGAATCACAGACAGAGACCCCATCCCGTCACCATGTGGGGGAATCACAGACACAGATTCCGTCCCGTCACCGTGTGGGGAATCACAGACACGGACCACGTCCAATCACCGTGTGGGGAATCACAGACCCCGTCCTGTCACTGTGTGAGAGAATCACAGACACAGACCCCGTCCCGTCACCGTGTGGGGGAATCACTGACACAGACCCCGTCCCGTCATCGTGTGGGTGAATCACAGACACAGACCACGTCCCGTCACCGTGTGGGGGAATCACTGACACAGACCACGTCGCGTCATTGTGTGGGTGAATCACAGACACAGACCCCGTCCCGTCACCGTGTGGGGGAATCACTGACACAGAAGCCGTCCCGACACCGTGTGGGGAATCACAGACACGGACCACTTCCAATCACCGTGTGGGGAATCACAGACCCCGTCCCGTCACCATGTTGGGAACCACAGACACAGACCCCGTCCCGTCACTGTGTGGAGAATCACAGACACAGACCCTGTCCCGTCACCGTGTGGGGGAATCACAGACACAGACCCCGTCCCGTCACCGTGTGAGGGAATCACAGACACAGACCCTGTCCCGTCACCATGCGGGGAATCACAGACACGGACCACGTCCGATCACCGTGAGGGGAATCACAGACCCCGTCCTGTCACTGTGTGAGAGAATCACTGACACAGACCCCGTCCCGTCACTGTGTTGGGAATCACAGACACAGACCCCGTCCCGTCACCGTGTGGAGAATCACAGACACAGACCCCGTCCCGTCACCTTGTGGGGGAATCACAGACACCGACCCCGTCCCGTCACCATGTGGGGAATCACAGACAGACCCCGTCCTGTCACCGTGTGGGGAATCACAGACACAGACCCCGTCCCATCACCGTGTGGGGGAATCACAGACACCGACCCCGTCCCGTCACCCTCTGGGGAATCACAGACAGACCCAGTCCCGTCATCGTGTGGGGAATCACAGACACATTTCCCGTCCCATCACCGTGTGGGGGAATCACTGACACAGACACCGTCCTGTCACCATGTGGGGAATCACAGACACAGACCCTGTCCCGTCACCATGTGGGGGAATCACTGACACAGACCCCGTCCCGTCACAGTGTTGGGAATCACAGACACAGACCCCGTCCCGTCACCATGTGGGGGAATCACAGACACAGACCCCGTCCCGTCACCGTGTGGGGAAATCACAGACACAGACTCCGTCCCATCACCATGTGGGGAATCACAGATACAGACCCCGTCCCGTCACCGTGTAGGGTATCACAGACAGACACCGTCGCATCACCATGTGGGGGAATCACAGACACAGATTCCATCCCGTCACCGTGTGGGGAATCACAGACACGGACCACGTCCAATCACCGTGTGGGGAATCACAGACCCCGTCCTGTCACTGTGTGAGAGAATCACAGACACAGACCCCGTCCCGTCACCGTGTGGGGGAATCACTGACACAGACCCCGTCCCGTCATCGTGTGGGTGAATCACAGACACAGACCACGTCCCGTCACCGTGTGGGGGAATCACTGACACAGACCACGTCCCATCATTGTGTGGGTGAATCACAGACACAGACCCCGTCCCGTCGCCGTGTGAGGGATCACAGACACAGACCCTGTCCTGTCACCGTGTGGGGAATCACAGACACAGGCCCTGTCCCGTCACTGTGTGGGGAATCACTGACACAGACCCCGTCCCGTCACCGTGTGGGGAATCACAGACACGGACCACGTCCAATCACCGTGTGGGGAATCACAGACCCCGTCCCGTCACCGTGTTGGGAACCACAGACACAGACCCCGTCCCGTCACTGTGTGGAGAATCACAGACACAGACCCTGTCCCGTCACCGTGTGGGGGAATCACAGACACGGACCTCGTCCCGTCACCGTGTGAGGGAATCACAGACACAGACACTGTCCCGTCACCATGCGGGGAATCACAGACACGGACCACGTCCGATCACCGTGTGGGGAATCACAGACAGACCCCGTCCTGTCACCGTGTGGGGAATCACAGACACAGACCCCGTCCCATCACCGTGTGGCGGAATCACAGACACCGACCCCGTCCCGTCACCCTCTGGGGAATCACAGACAGACACCGTCCTGTCATCGTGTGGGGAATCACAGACACATTTCCCGTCCCATCACCGTGTGGGGGAATCACTGACACAGACCCCGTCCTGTCACCATGTGGGGAATCACAGACACAGACCCTGTCCCGTCACAGTGTTGGGAATCACAGACACAGACCCCGTCCCGTCACCGTGTGGGGGAATCACAGACACAGACCCCGTCCCATCACCGTGTGGGGAAATCACAGACACAGACTCCGTCCCGTCACGGTGTGGTGGAATCACAGACACAGACCCCTTCCCGTCACCGTGTGGGGGAATCACAGATACAGACCCCGTCCCGTCACCGTGTGGGGAATCACAGACAGACCCCGTCCTGTCACCGTGTGGGGAATCACAGTCATAGACCCCGTCCCATCACCGTGTGGGGGAATCACAGACACAGACCCTGTCCCATCACCGTGTGGGGAATCCCAGACACAGACCCCGTCTCGTCAACGTGTGGGGAATCACAGACACAAAACCCGTCCCGTCACCGTGTGGGGAATCACAGACACAGACTCCGTCCCGTCACAATGTGGGGGAATCACTGACACAGACCCCGTCCCGTCATTGTGTGGGTGAATCACAGACACAGACCCCATCCCATCACCGTCTGGGGGAATCACAGACACAGATCCCGTCCCGTCACCGTGTGGGGAATCACAGACATGGGCCACGTCCCGTCACCGTGTGAGGGATCACAGACAAGACCATGTCCTGTCACCGTGTGGGGAATCACAGACACAGGCCCTGTCCCATCACTGTGTGGGGAATCACTGACACAGACCCCGTCCCGTCACCGTGTGGGGGAATCACTGACACAGACCCCGTCCTGTCACCGTGTGGGGAATCACAGACACAGACCCTGTCCCGTCACCGTGTGGGGAATCACAGACACAGAGCCCGTCCCGTCACCGTGTGGGGAATCACAGACACAGACCCCGTCCCGTCACCGTGTGAGGGAATCACTGACACAGACCCCGTCCCGTCACCATGTTGGGAATCACAGACACAGACCCCGTCCCGTCACCGTGTGGGGGAATCACTGGCACAGACCCCGTCCTGTCACCGTGTGGGGAATCACAGACACAGACCCTGTCCCGTCACCGTGTGGGGAATCACAGACACAGAGCCCGTCCCGTCACCGTGTGGGGAACCACAGACACAGACCCCGTCCCGTCACCTTGTCGGGGAATCACTGACACAGACTTCGTTCCGTCACCGTGTTGGGAATCACAGACACAGACCCCGTCCAGTCACCGTGTGGAGAATCACAGACACAGACCCTGTCCCGTCACCGTGTGGGAAAATCACAGACACAGACCCTGTCCCGTCACCGTGTGAGGGAATCACAGACACAGACCCGGTGCCGTCACCGTGTGGGGAATCACAGACACAGACTCCGTCCCGTCAGAATGTAGGGAATCAAAGACACAGACCCTGTCCCGTCACCGTGTGGTGAATCACAGACACAGACCCCGTCCCGTCACCGTGTGGGGGAATCACTGACACAGACCCCGTCCCGTCACCGTATGGGGAATCACAGACAGAGACCCCATCCCGTCACCATGTGGGGGAATCACAGACACAGATTCCGTCCCGTCACCGTGTGGGGAATCACAGACACGGACCACGTCCAATCACCGTGTGGGGAATCACAGACACAGACCCCGTCCCGTCACCGTGTGAGGGAATCACTGACACAGACCCCGTCCCGTCACCGTGTTGGGAATCACAGACACAGACCCCGTCCCGTCACCGTGTGGGGGAATCACTGGCACAGACCCCGTCCTGTCACCGTGTGGGGAATCACAGACACAGACCCTGTCCCGTCACCGTGTGGGGAATCACAGACACAGAGCCCGTCCCGTCACCGTGTGGGGAACCACAGACACAGACCCCGTCCCGTCACCTTGTCGGGGAATCACTGACACAGACTTCGTTCCGTCACCGTGTTGGGAATCACAGACACAGACCCCGTCCAGTCACCGTGTGGAGAATCACAGACACAGACCCTGTCCCGTCACCGTGTGGGAAAATCACAGACACAGACCCTGTCCCGTCACCGTGTGAGGGAATCACAGACACAGACCCCGTGCCGTCACCGTGTGGGGAATCACAGACACAGACTCCGTCCCCTCAGAATGTGGGGAATCAAAGACACAGACCCTGTCCCGTCACCGTGTGGTGAATCACAGACACAGACCCCGTCCCGTCACCGTGTGGGGGAATCACTGACACAGACCCCGTCCCGTCACCGTATGGGGAATCACAGACAGAGACCCCATCCCGTCACCATGTGGGGGAATCACAGACACAGATTCCGTCCCGTCACCGTGTGGGGAATCACAGACACGGACCACGTCCAATCACCGTGTGGGGAATCACAGACCCCTTCCTGTCACTGTGTGAGAGAATCACAGACACAGACCCCGTCCCGTCACCGTGTGGGGGAATCACTGACACAGACCCCGTCCCGTCATCGTGTGGGTGAATCACAGACACAGACCACGTCCCGTCACCGTGTGGGGGAATCACTGACACAGACCACGTCGCGTCATTGTGTGGGTGAATCACAGACACAGACCCCGTCCCGTCACCGTCTGGGGGAATCACTGACACAGACCCCGTCCCGTCACAGTGTGGGGAATCACAGACACGGACCACGTCCAATCACCGTGTGGGGAATCACAGACCCCGTCCCGTCACCGTGTTGGGAACCACAGACACAGACCCCGTCCCGTCACTGTGTGGAGAATCACAGACACAGACCCTGTACCGTCACCGTGTGGGGGAATCACAGACACAGACCCCGTCCCGTCATCGTGTGAGGGAATCACAGACACAGACCCTGTCCCGTCACCATGCGGGGAATCACAGACACGGACCACGTCCGATCACCGTGAGGGGAATCACAGACCCCGTCCTGTCACTGTGTGAGAGAATCACTGACACAGACCCCGTCCCGTCACTGTGTTGGGAATCACAGACACAGACCCCGTCCCGTCACCGTGTGGAGAATCACAGACACAGACCCCGTCCCGTCACCTTGTGGGGGAATCACAGACACAGGCCCTGTCCCGTCACTGTGTGGGGAATCACTGACACAGACCCCGTCCCGTCACCGTGTGGGGAATCACAGACACGGACCACGTCCAATCACCGTGTGGGGAATCACAGACCCCGTCCCGTCACCGTGTTGGGAACCACAGACACAGACCCCGTCCCGTCACTGTGTGGAGAATCACAGACACAGACCCTGTCCCGTCACCGTGTGGGGGAATCACAGACACAGACCTCGTCCCGTCACCGTGTGAGGGAATCACAGACACAGACACTGTCCCGTCACCATGCGGGGAATCACAGACACGGACCACGTCCCATCACCGTGTGGCGGAATCACAGACACAGACCCCGTCCCGTCACCCTCTGGGGAATCACAGACAGACCCCGTCCTGTCATCGTGTGGGGAATCACAGACACATTTCCCGTCCCATCACCGTGTGGGGGAATCACTGACACAGATTCCGTCCAGTCACCGTGTGGGGAATCACAGACACGGAGCACGTCCAATCACCGTGTGGGGAATCACAGACCCCGTCCTGTCACTGTGTGAGAGAATCACAGACACAGACCCCGTCCCGTCACCGTGTGGGGGAATCACTGACACAGACCCCGTCCCGTCATTGTGTGGGTGAATCACAGACACAGACCATGTCCCGTCACCGTGTGGGGGAATCACTGACAGACACCGTCCCATCACCGTGTGGGGAAATCACAGACACAGACTCCGTCCCGTCACCGTGTGGTGGAATCACAGACACAGACCCCTTCCCGTCACCGTGTGGGGGAATCACAGATACAGACCCCGTCCCGTCACCGTGTGGGGAATCTCAGACAGACCCCGTCCTGTCACCGTGTAGGGTATCACAGACAGACACCGTCCCATCACCGTGTGGGGGAATCACAGACACAGACACTGTCCCATCACCATGTGGGGAATCCCAGACACAGACCCCGTCCCGTCACCGTCTGGGGAATCACAGACACAGACTCCGTCCTGTCAGAATGTGGGGAATCAAAGACACAGACCCTGTCCCGTCACCGTGTGGTGAATCACAGACACAGACCCCGTGCCGTCACCGTGTGGGGAATCACAGATACAGACCCCATCCCGTCATTGTGTGGGGGAATCACTGACACAGACCCCGTCCCGTCATCGTGTGGGTGAATCACAGACACAGACCCCGTCCCGTCACCGTGTGGGGGAAACACTTACACAGACCCCGTCCCGTCATTGTGTGGGTTAATCACAGACACAGACCCCGTCCCGTCACCGTGTGGGGAAATCACAGACACAGATCCCGTCCTGTCACCGTGTGGGGAATCACAGACACGGACCACGTCCAATCACCATGTGGGGAATCGCAGACTCCGTCCCGTCACCGTGTTGGGAATCACAGACACAGACCCCGTCCCGTCACCGTGTGGGGGAATCACAGACACAGACCCCGTGCCGTCACCGGGGGGGGAATCACAGACACAGACACCGTCCCGTCAGAATGTGGGGAATCAAAGACACAGACCCTGTCCCGTCACCGTGTGGTGAATCACAGACACAGACCCCATCCCGTCACCGTGTGGGGAATCACAGACACAGACTCCGTCCTGTCAGAATGTGGGGAATCAAAGACACAGACCCTGTCCCGTCACCGTGTGGTGAATCACAGACACAGACCCTGTGCCGTCACCGTGTGGGGAATCACAGATACAGACCCCGTCCCGTCATTGTGTGGGAGAATCACTGACACAGACCCCGTCCCGTCATCGTGTGGGTGAATCACAGACACAGACCCCGTCCCGTCACCATGTGGGGGAAACACTTACACAGACCCCGTCCCGTCATTGTGTGGGTTAATCACAGACACAGACCCCGTCCCGTCACCGTGTGGAGAATCACAGACACAGACCCCGTCCCGTCACCTTGTGGGGGAATCACAGACACCGACCCCGTCCCGTCACCATGTGGGGAATCACAGACAGACCCCGTACTGTCACCGTGTGGGGAATCACAGACACAGACCCCGTCCCATCACCGTGTGGGGGAATCACAGACACCGACCCCGTCCCGTCACCCTCTGGGGAATCACAGACAGACCCCGTCCTGTCATCGTGTGGGGAATCACAGACACATTTCCCGTCCCATCACCGTGTGGGGGAATCACTGACACAGACCCCGTCCTGTCACCATGTGGGGAATCACAGACACAGACACGGTCCCGTCACCATGAGGGGGAATCACTGACACAGACCCCGTCCCGTCACCGTGTGGGGGAATCACAGACACAGACTCCGTCCCGTCACCGTGTGGTGGAATTACAGACACAGACCCCTTCCCGTCACCGTGTGGGGTAATCACAGATACAGACCCCGTCCCGTCACCGTGTGGGGAATCACAGACAGACCCCGTCCTGTCACCGTGTGGGGGAATCACAGACACAGACCCCGTCCCGTCACCGTGTGGGGAAATCACAGACACAGACTCCGTCCCGTCACCGTGTGGTGGAATTACAGACACAGACCCCTTCCCGTCACCGTGTGGGGTAATCACAGATACAGACCCAGTCCCGTCACCGTGTGGGGAATCACAGACAGACCCGTCCTGTCACCGTGTAGGGTATCACAGACAGACACCGTCCGATCACCATGTGGGGGAATCACAGACACAGATTCTGTCCCGTCACCGTGTGGGGAATCACAGACACGGACCACGTCCAATCACCGTGTGGGGAATCACAGACCCCGTCCTGTCACTGTGTGAGAGAATCACAGACACAGACCCCGTCCCGTCACCGTGTGGGGGAATCCCAGACACAGACCCCGTCCCGTCACTGTGTGAGGGAATCACTGACACAGACCCCGTCCCGTCATCGTGCGGGTGAATCACAGACACAGACCACGTCCCGTCACCGTGTGGGGGAATCACTGACACAGACCACGTCCCGTCATTGTGTGGGTGAATCACAGACACAGACCCCGTCCCGTCACCGTGTGGGTGAATCACAGACACAGACCCCGTCCCGTCACCATGTGGGGGAAACACTTACACAGACCCCGTCCCGTCATTGTGTGGGTTAATCACAGACACAGACCCCGTCCCGTCACCTTGTGCAGAATCACAGACACAGACCCCGTCCCGTCACCTTGTGGGGGAATCACAGACACCGACCCCGTCCCGTCACCATGTGGGGAATCACAGACAGACCCCGTCCTGTCACCGTGTGGGGAATCACAGACACAGACCCCGTCCCATCACCGTGTGGGGGAATCACAGACACCGACCCCGTCCCGTCACCCTCTGGGGAATCACAGACAGACCCCGTCCCGTCACCGTGTGGGGAAATCACAGACACAGACTCGGTCCCGTCACCGTGTGGTGGAATTACAGACACAGACCCCTTCCCGTCACCGTGTGGGGTAATCACAGATACAGACCCCGTCCCGTCACCGTGTGGGGAATCACAGACAGACCCCGTCCTGTCACCGTGTAGGGTATCACAGACAGACACCGTCCCATCACCATGTGGGGGAATCACAGACACAGATTCCGTCCCGTCACCGTGTGGGGAATCACAGACACGGACCACGTCCAATCACCGTGTGGGGAATCACAGACCCCGTCCTGTCACTGTGTGAGAGAATCACAGACACAGACCCCGTCCCGTCACCGTGTGGGGGAATCACTGACACAGACCCCGTCCCGTCATCGTGTGGGTGAATCACAGACACAGACCACGTCCCGTCACCGTGTGGGGGAATCACTGACACAGACCACGTCGCGTCATTGTGTGGGTGAATCACAGACACAGACCCCGTCCCGTCACCGTCTGGGGGAATCACTGACACAGACCCCGTCCCGTCACAGTGTGGGGAATCACAGACACGGACCACGTCCAATCACCGTGTGGGGAATCACAGACCCCGTCCCGTCACCGTGTTGGGAACCACAGACACAGACCCCGTCCCGTCACTGTGTGGAGAATCACAGACACAGACCCTGTCCCGTCACCGTGTGGGGGAATCACAGACACAGACCCCGTCCCGTCACCGTGTGAGGGAATCACAGACACAGACCCTGTCCCGTCACCATGCGGGGAATCACAGACACGGACCACGTCCGATCACCGTGAGGGGAATCACAGACCCCGTCCTGTCACTGTGTGAGAGAATCACTGACACAGACCCCGTCCCGTCACTGTGTTGGGAATCACAGACACAGACCCCGTCCCGTCACCGTGTGGAGAATCACAGACACAGACCCCGTCCCGTCACCTTGTGGGGGAATCACAGACACAGGCCCTGTCCCGTCACTGTGTGGGGAATCACTGACACAGACCCCGTCCCGTCACCGTGTGGGGGAATCACAGATACAGACCCCGTCCCGTCACCGTGTGGGGAATCTCAGACAGACCCCGTCCTGTCACCGTGTAGGGTATCACAGACAGACACCGTCCCATCACCGTGTGGGGGAATCACAGACACAGACACTGTCCCATCACCATGTGGGGAATCCCAGACACAGACCCCGTCCCGTCACCGTCTGGGGAATCACAGACACAGACTCCGTCCTGTCAGAATGTGGGGAATCAAAGACACAGACCCTGTCCCGTCACCGTGTGGTGAATCACAGACACAGACCCCGTGCCGTCACCGTGTGGGGAATCACAGATACAGACCCCATCCCGTCATTGTGTGGGGGAATCACTGACACAGACCCCGTCCCGTCATCGTGTGGGTGAATCACAGACACAGACCCCGTCCCGTCACCGTGTGGGGGAAACACTTACACAGACCCCGTCCCGTCATTGTGTGGGTTAATCACAGACACAGACCCCGTCCCGTCACCGTGTGGGGAAATCACAGACACAGATCCCGTCCTGTCACCGTGTGGGGAATCACAGACACGGACCACGTCCAATCACCGTGTGGGGAATCGCAGACTCCATCCCGTCACCGTGTTGGGAATCACAGACACAGACCCCGTCCCGTCACCGTGTGGGGGAATCACAGACACAGACCCCGTGCCGTCACCGGGGGGGGGAATCACAGACACAGACACCGTCCCGTCAGAATGTGGGGAATCAAAGACACAGACCCTGTCCCGTCACCGTGTGGTGAATCACAGACACAGACCCCATCCCGTCACCGTGTGGGGAATCACAGACACAGACTCCGTCCTGTCAGAATGTGGGGAATCAAAGACACAGACCCTGTCCCGTCACCGTGTGGTGAATCACAGACACAGACCCTGTGCCGTCACCGTGTGGGGAATCACAGATACAGACCCCGTCCCGTCATTGTGTGGGAGAATCACTGACACAGACCCCGTCCCGTCATCGTGTGGGTGAATCACAGACACAGACCCCGTCCCGTCACCATGTGGGGGAAACACTTACACAGACCCCGTCCCGTCATTGTGTGGGTTAATCACAGACACAGACCCCGTCCCGTCACCGTGTGGAGAATCACAGACACAGACCCCGTCCCGTCACCTTGTGGGGGAATCACAGACACCGACCCCGTCCCGTCACCATGTGGGGAATCACAGACAGACCCCGTCCTGTCATCGTGTGGGGAATCACAGACACATTTCCCGTCCCATCACCGTGTGGGGGAATCACTGACACAGACCCCGTCCTGTCACCATGTGGGGAATCACAGACACAGACACGGTCCCGTCACCATGAGGGGGAATCACTGACACAGACCCCGTCCCGTCACCGTGTGGGGGAATCACAGACACAGACTCCGTCCCGTCACCGTGTGGTGGAATTACAGACACAGACCCCTTCCCGTCACCGTGTGGGGTAATCACAGATACAGACCCCGTCCCGTCACCGTGTGGGGAATCACAGACAGACCCCGTCCTGTCACCGTGTGGGGGAATCACAGACACAGACCCCGTCCCGTCACCGTGTGGGGAAATCACAGACACAGACTCCGTCCCGTCACCGTGTGGTGGAATTACAGACACAGACCCCTTCCCGTCACCGTGTGGGGTAATCACAGATACAGACCCCGTCCCGTCACCGTGTGGGGAATCACAGACAGACCCCGTCCTGTCACCGTGTAGGGTATCACAGACAGACACCGTCCCATCACCATGTGGGGGAATCACAGACACAGATTCCGTCCCGTCACCGTGTGGGGAATCACAGACACGGACCACGTCCAATCACCGTGTGGGGAATCACAGACCCCGTCCTGTCACTGTGTGAGAGAATCACAGACACAGACCCCGTCCCGTCACCGTGTGGGGGAATCCCAGACACAGACCCCGTCCCGTCACTGTGTGAGGGAATCACTGACACAGACCCCGTCCCGTCATCGTGTGGGTGAATCACAGACACAGACCACGTCCCGTCACCGTGTGGGGGAATCACTGACACAGACCACGTCCCGTCATTGTGTGGGTGAATCACAGACACAGACCCCGTCCCGTCACCGTGTGGGTGAATCACAGACACAGACCCCGTCCCGTCACCGTGTGGGGGAAACACTTACACAGACCCCGTCCCGTCATTGTGTGGGTTAATCACAGACACAGACCCCGTCCCGTCACCGTGTGGAGGATCACAGACACAGACCCCGTCCCGTCACCTTGTGGGGGAATCACAGACACCGACCCCGTCCCGTCACCATGTGGGGAATCACAGACAGACCCCGTCCTGTCACCGTGTGGGGAATCACAGACACAGACCCCGTCCCATCACCGTGTGGGGGAATCACAGACACCGACCCCGTCCCGTCACCCTCTGGGGAATCACAGACAGACCCCGTCCCGTCACCGTGTGGGGAAATCACAGACACAGACCCCTTCCCGTCACCGTGTGGGGTAATCACAGATACAGACCCCGTCCCGTCACCGTGTGGGGAATCACAGACAGACCCCGTCCTGTCACCGTGTAGGGTATCACAGACAGACACCGTCCCATCACCATGTGGGGGAATCACAGACACAGATTCCGTCCCGTCACCGTGTGGGGAATCACAGACACGGACCACGTCCAATCACCGTGTGGGGAATCACAGACCCCGTCCTGTCACTGTGTGAGAGAATCACAGACACAGACCCCGTCCCGTCACCGTGTGGGGGAATCACTGACACAGACCCCGTCCCGTCATCGTGTGGGTGAATCACAGACACAGACCACGTCCCGTCACCGTGTGGGGGAATCACTGACACAGACCACGTCGCGTCATTGTGTGGGTGAATCACAGACACAGACCCCGTCCCGTCACCGTCTGGGGGAATCACTGACACAGACCCCGTCCCGTCACAGTGTGGGGAATCACAGACACGGACCACGTCCAATCACCGTGTGGGGAATCACAGACCCCGTCCCGTCACCGTGTTGGGAACCACAGACACAGACCCCGTCCCGTCACTGTGTGGAGAATCACAGACACAGACCCTGTCCCGTCACCGTGTGGGGGAATCACAGACACAGACCCCGTCCCGTCACCGTGTGAGGGAATCACAGACACAGACCCTGTCCCGTCACCATGCGGGGAATCACAGACACGGACCACGTCCGATCACCGTGAGGGGAATCACAGACCCCGTCCTGTCACTGTGTGAGAGAATCACTGACACAGACCCCGTCCCGTCACTGTGTTGGGAATCACAGACACAGACCCCGTCCCGTCACCGTGTGGAGAATCACAGACACAGACCCCGTCCCGTCACCTTGTGGGGGAATCACAGACACAGGCCCTGTCCCGTCACTGTGTGGGGAATCACTGACACAGACCCCGTCCAGTCACCGTGTGGGGAATCACAGACACGGACCACGTCCAATCACTGTGTGGGGAATCACAGACCCCGTCCCGTCACCGTGTTGGGAACCACAGACACAGACCCCGTCCCGTCACTGTGTGGAGAATCACAGACACAGACCCTGTCCCGTCACCGTGTGGGGGAATCACAGACACAGACCTCGTCCCGTCACCGTGTGAGGGAATCACAGACACAGACACTGTCCCGTCACCATGCGGGGAATCACAGACACGGACCACGTCCGATCACCGTGTGGGGAATCACAGACAGACCCCGTCCTGTCACCGTGTGGGGAATCACAGACACAGACCCCGTCCCATCACCGTGTGGCGGAATCACAGACACCGACCCCGTCCCGTCACCCTCTGGGGAATCACAGACAGACCCCGTCCTGTCATCGTGTGGGGAATCACAGACACATTTCCCGTCCCATCACCGTGTGGGGGAATCACTGACACAGATTCCGTCCCGTCACCGTGTGGGGAATCACAGACACGGACCACGTCCAATCACCGTGTGGGGAATCACAGACCCCGTCCTGTCACTGTGTGAGAGAATCACAGACACAGACCCCGTCCCGTCACCGTGTGGGGGAATCACTGACACAGACCCCGTCCCGTCATCGTGTGGGTGAATCACAGACACAGACCATGTCCCGTCACCGTGTAGGGGAATCACTGACAGACACCGTCCCATCACCGTGTGGGGAAATCACAGACACAGACTCAGTCCCGTCACCGTGTGGTGGAATCACAGACACAGACCCCTTCCCGTCACCGTGTGGGGGAATCACAGATACAGACCCCGTCCCGTCACCGTGTGGGGAATCACAGACAGACCCCGTCCTGTCACCGTGTAGGGTATCACAGACAGACACCGTCCCATCACCGTGTGGGGGAATCACAGACACAGACACTGTCCCATCACCATGTGGGGAATCCCAGACACAGACCCCGTCCCGTCACCGTCTGGGGAATCACAGACACAGACTCCGTCCTGTCAGAATGTGGGGAATCAAAGACACAGACCCTGTCCCGTCACCGTGTGGTGAATCACAGACACAGACCCCGTGCCGTCACCGTGTGGGGGAATCACTGACACAGACCCCGTCCCGTCATCGTGTGGGTGAATCACAGACACAGACCATGTCCCGTCACCGTGTAGGGGAATCACTGACAGACACCGTCCCATCACCGTGTGGGGAAATCACAGACACAGACTCCGTCCCGTCACCGTGTGGTGGAATCACAGACACAGACCCCTTCCCGTCACCGTGTGGGGGAATCACAGATACAGACCCCGTCCCGTCACCGTGTGGGGAATCACAGACAGACCCCGTCCTGTCACCGTGTAGGGTATCACAGACAGACACCGTCCCATCACCGTGTGGGGGAATCACAGATACAGACACTGTCCCATCACCATGTGGGGAATCCCAGACACAGACCCCGTCCCGTCACCGTCTGGGGAATCACAGACACAGACTCCGTCCTGTCAGAATGTGGGGAATCAAAGACACAGACCCTGTCCCGTCACCGTGTGGTGAATCACAGACACAGACCCCGTGCCGTCACCGTGTGGGGAATCACAGATACAGACCCCATCCCGTCATTGTGTGGGGGAATCACTGACACAGACCCCGTCCCGTCATCGTGTGGGTGAATCACAGACACAGACCCCGTCCCGTCACCGTGTGGGGGAAACACTTACACAGATCCCGTCCCGTCATTGTGTGGGTTAATCACAGACACAGACCCCGTCCCGTCACCGTGTGGGGGAATCACAGACACAGATCCCGTCCTGTCACCGTGTGGGGAATCACAGACACGGACCACGTCCAATCACCGTGTGGGGAATCGCAGACTCCGTCCCGTCACCGTGTTGGGAATCACAGACACAGACCCCGTCCCGTCACCGTGTGGGGGAATCACAGACACAGACCCCGTGCCGTCACCGTGTGGGGAATCACAGACACAGACACCGTCCCGTCAGAATGTGGGGAATCAAAGACACAGACCCTGTCCCGTCACCGTGTGGTGAATCACAGACACAGACCCCATCCCGTCACCGTGTGGGGAATCACAGACACAGACTCCGTCCTGTCAGAATGTGGGGAATCAAAGACACAGACCCTGTCCCGTCACCGTGTGGTGAATCACAGACACAGACCCTGTGCCGTCACCGTGTGGGGAATCACAGATACAGACCCCGTCCCGTCATTGTGTGGGAGAATCACTGACACAGACCCCGTCCCGTCATCGTGTGGGTGAATCACAGACACAGACCCCGTCCCGTCACCATGTGGGGGAAACACTTACACAGACCCCGTCCCGTCATTGTGTGGGTTAATCACAGACACAGACCCCGTCCCGTCACCGTGTGGAGAATCACAGACACAGACCCCGTCCCGTCACCTTGTGGGGGAATCACAGACACCGACCCCGTCCCGTCACCATGTGGGGAATCACAGACAGACCCCGTCCTGTCACCGTGTGGGGAATCACAGACACAGACCCCGTCCCATCACCGTGTGGGGGAATCACAGACACCGACCCCGTCCCGTCACCCTCTGGGGAATCACAGACAGACCCCGTCCTGTCATCGTGTGGGGAATCACAGACACATTTCCCGTCCCATCACCGTGTGGGGGAATCACTGACACAGACCCCGTCCTGTCACCATGTGGGGAATCACAGACACAGACACTGTCCCGTCACCATGAGGGGGAATCACTGACACAGACCCCGTCCCGTCACAGTGTTGGGAATCACAGACACAGACCCCGTCCCGTCACCGTGTGGGGGAATCACAGACACAGACCCCGTCCCGTCACCGTGTGGGGAAATCACAGACACAGACTCCGTCCCGTCACCGTGTGGTGGAATTACAGACACAGACCCCTTCCCGTCACCGTGTGGGGTAATCACAGATACAGACCCCGTCCCGTCACCGTGTGGGGAATCACAGACAGACCCCGTCCTGTCACCGTGTAGGGTATCACAGACAGACACCGTCCCATCACCATGTGGGGGAATCACAGACACAGATTCCGTCCCGTCACCGTGTGGGGAATCACAGACACGGACCACGTCCAATCACCGTGTGGGGAATCACAGACCCCGTCCTGTCACTGTGTGAGAGAATCACAGACACAGACCCCGTCCCGTCACCGTGTGGGGGAATCACTGACACAGACCCCGTCCCGTCATCGTGTGGGTGAATCACAGACACAGACCACGTCCCGTCACCGTGTGGGGGAATCACTGACACAGACCACGTCCCGTCATTGTGTGGGTGAATCACAGACACAGACACCGTCCCGTCACCGTGTGGGTGAATCACAGACACAGACCCCGTCCCGTCACCATGTGGGGGAAACACTTACACAGACCCCGTCCCGTCATTGTGTGGGTTAATCACAGACACAGACCCCGTCCCGTCACCGTGTGGAGAATCACAGACACAGACCCCGTCCCGTCACCTTGTGGGGGAATCACAGACAACGACCCCGTCCCGTCACCATGTGGGGAATCACAGACAGACCCCGTCCTGTCACCGTGTGGGGAATCACAGACACAGACACCGTCCCGTCAGAATGTGGGGAATCAAAGACACAGACCCTGTCCCGTCACCGTGTGGTGAATCACAGACACAGACCCCATCCCGTCACCGTGTGGGGAATCACAGACACAGACTCCGTCCTGTCAGAATGTGGGGAATCAAAGACACAGACCCTGTCCCGTCACCGTGTGGTGAATCACAGACACAGACCCTGTGCCGTCACCGTGTGGGGAATCACAGATACAGACCCCGTCCCGTCATTGTGTGGGAGAATCACTGACACAGACCCCGTCCCGTCATCGTGTGGGTGAATCACAGACACAGACCCCGTCCCGTCACCATGTGGGGGAAACACTTACACAGACCCCGTCCCGTCATTGTGTGTGTTAATCACAGACACAGACCCCGTCCCGTCACCGTGTGGAGAATCACAGACACAGACCCGTCCCGTCACCTTGTGGGGGAATCACAGACACCGACCCCGTCCCGTCACCATGTGGGGAATCACAGACAGACCCCGTCCTGTCACCGTGTGGGGAATCACAGACACAGACCCCTTCCCATCACCGTGTGGGGGAATCACAGACACCGACCCCGTCCCGTCACCCTATGGGGAATCACAGACAGACCCCGTCCTGTCATCGTGTGGGGAATCACAGACACATTTCCCGTCCCATCACCGTGTGGGGGAATCACTGACACAGACCCCGTCCTGTCACCATGTGGGGAATCACAGACACAGACACTGTCCCGTCACCATGAGGGGGAATCACTGACACAGACCCCGTCCCGTCACAGTGTTGGGAATCACAGACACAGACCCCGTCCCGTCACCGTGTGGGGCAATCACAGACACAGACCCCGTCCCGTCACCGTGTGGGGAAATCACAGACACAGACTCCGTCCCGTCACCGTGTGGTGGAATTACAGACACAGACCCCTTCCCGTCACCGTGTGGGGTAATCACAGATACAGACCCCGTCCCGTCACCGTGTGGGGAATCACAGACAGACCCCGTCCTGTCACCGTGTAGGGTATCACAGACAGACACCGTCCCATCACCATGTGGGGGAATCACAGACACAGATTCCGTCCCGTCACCGTGTGGGGAATCACAGACACGGACCACGTCCAATCACCGTGTGGGGAATCACAGACCCCGTCCTGTCACTGTGTCAGAGAATCACAGACACAGACCCCGTCCCGTCACCGTGTGGGGGAATCACTGACACAGACCCCGTCCCGTCATCGTGTGGGTGAATCACAGACACAGACCACGTCCCGTCACAGTGTGGGGGAATCATTGACACAGACCACGTCCCGTCATTGTGTGGGTGAATCACAGACACAGACCCCGTCCCGTCACCGTGTGGGTGAATCACAGACACAGACCCCGTCCCGTCACCATGTGGGGGAAACACTTACACAGACCCCGTCCCGTCATTGTGTGGGTTAATCACAGACACAGACCCCGTCCCGTCACCGTGTGGAGAATCACAGACACAGACCCCGTCCCGTCACCTTGTGGGGGAATCACAGACACCGACCCCGTCCCGTCACCATGTGGGGAATCACAGACAGACCCCGTCCTGTCACCGTGTGGGGAATCACAGACACAGACCCCGTCCCATCACCGTGTGGGGGAATCACAGACACCGACCCCGTCCCGTCACCCTCTGGGGAATCACAGACAGACCCCGTCCCGTCACCGTGTGGGGAAATCACAGACACAGACTCCGTCCCGTCACCGTGTGGTGGAATTACAGACACAGACCCCTTCCCGTCACCGTGTGGGGTAATCACAGATACAGACCCCGTCCCGTCACCGTGTGGGGAATCAGAGACAGACCCCGTCCTGTCACCGTGTAGGGTATCACAGACAGACACCGTCCCATCACCATGTGGGGGAATCACAGACACAGATTCCGTCCCGTCACCGTGTGGGGAATCACAGACACGGACCACGTCCAATCACCGTGTGGGGAATCACAGACACCGTCCTGTCACTGTGTGAGAGAATCACAGACACAGACCCCGTCCCGTCACCGTGTGGGGGAATCACTGACACAGACCCCGTCCCGTCATCGTGTGGGTGAATCACAGACACAGACCACGTCCCGTCACCGTGTGGGGGAATCACTGACACAGACAACGTCCCGTCATTGTGTGCGTGAATCACAGACACAGACCCCGTCCCATCACCGTGTGGGGGAATCACAGACACAGATCCCGTCCCGTCACCGTGTGGGGAATCACAGACATGGGCCATGTCCCGTCACCGTGTGAGGGATCACAGACACAGACCCCGTCCTGTCACCGTGTGGGGAATAACAGACACAGACCCCGTCCCATCACCGTGTGGCGGAATCACAGACACCGACCCCGTCCCGTCACCCTCTGGGGAATCACAGACAGACCCCGTCCTGTCATCGTGTGGGGAATCACAGACACAGACCCTGTCCCGTCACAGTGTTGGGAATCACAGACACAGACCCCGTCCCGTCACCGTGTGGGGGAATCACAGACACAGACCCCGTCCCATCACCGTGTGGGGAAATCACAGACACAGACTCCGTCCCGTCACCGTGTGGTGGAATCACAGACACAGACCCCTTCCCGTCACCGTGTGGGGGAATCACAGATACAGACCCCGTCCCGTCACCATGTGGGGAATCACAGACAGACCCCGTCCTGTCACCGTGTAGGGTATCACAGGCAGACACCGTCCCATCACCGTGTGGGGGAATCACAGACACAGACTCTGTCCCATCACCATGTGGGGAATCCCAGACACAGACCCCGTCCCGTCACCGTGTGGGGAATCACAGACACAGATTCCGTCCCGTCACCGTGTGGGGAATCACAGACACGGACCACGTCCAATCACCGTGTGGGGAATCACAGACCCCGTCCTGTCACTGTGTGAGAGAATCACAGACACAGACCCCGTCCCGTCACCGTGTGGGGAATCACTGACACAGACCCTGTCCCGTCACAGTGTTGGGAATCACAGACACAGACCCCGTCCCGTCACCGTGTGGGGGAATCACAGACACAGACCCCGTCCCGTCACCGTGTGGGGAAATCACAGACACAGACTCCGTCCCGTCACCGTGTGGTGGAATTACAGACACAGACCCCTTCCCGTCACCGTGTGGGGTAATCACAGATACAGACCCCGTCCCGTCACCGTGTGGGGAATCAGAGACAGACCCCGTCCTGTCACCGTGTAGGGTATCACAGACAGACACCGTCCCATCACCATGTGGGGGAATCACAGACACAGATTCCGTCCCGTCACCGTGTGGGGAATCACAGACACGGACCACGTCCAATCACCGTGTGGGGAATCACAGACCCCGTCCTGTCACTGTGTGAGAGAATCACAGACACAGACCCCGTCCCGTCACCGTGTGGGGGAATCACTGACACAGACCCCGTCCCGTCATCGTGTGGGTGAATCACAGACACAGACCACGTCCCGTCACCGTGTGGGGGAATCACTGACACAGACCACGTCCCGTCATTGTGTGGGTGAATCACAGACACAGACCCCGTCCCGTCACCGTGTGGGGGAATCACAGACACAGAACCCGTCCCGTCACCGTGTGGGGAATCACAGACATGGGCCATGTCCCGTCACCGTGTGAGGGATCACTGACACAGACCCCGTCCTGTCACCGTGTGGGGAATCACAGACACAGACCCCGTCCCATCACCGTGTGGCGGAATCACAGACACCGACCCCGTCCCGTCACCCTCTGGGGAATCACAGACAGACCCCGTCCTGTCATCGTGTGGGGAATCACAGACACATTTCCCGTCCCATCACGGTGTGGGGGAATCACTGACACAGACCCCGTCCTGTCACCATGTGGGGAATCACAGACACAGACCCTGTCCCGTCACAGTGTTGGGAATCACAGACACAGACCCCGTCCCGTCACCGTGTGGGGGAATCACAGACACAGACCCCGTCCCATCACCGTGTGGGGAAATCACAGACACAGACTCCGTCCCGTCACCGTGTGGTGGAATCACAGACACAGACCCCTTCCCGTCACCGTGTGGGGGAATCACAGATACAGACCCCGTCCCGTCACCATGTGGGGAATCACAGACAGACCCCGTCCTGTCACCGTGTAGGGTATCACAGGCAGACACCGTCCCATCACCGTGTGGGGGAATCACAGACACAGACTCTGTCCCATCACCATGTGGGGAATCCCAGACACAGACCCCGTCCCGTCACGGTGTGGGGAATCACAGACACAGATTCCGTCCCGTCACCGTGTGGGGAATCACAGACACGGACCACGTCCAATCACCGTGTGGGGAATCACAGACCCCGTCCTGTCACTGTGTGAGAGAATCACAGACACAGACCCCGTCCCGTCACCGTGTGGGGGAATCACTGACACAGACCCCGTCCCGTCATCGTGTGGGTGAATCACAGACACAGACCACGTCCCGTCACCTTGTGGGGGAATCACTGACACAGACCACGTCCCGTCATTGTGTGGGTGAATCACAGACACAGACCCCGTCCCGTCACCGTGTGGGGGAATCACAGACACAGATCCCGTCCCGTCACCGTGTGGGGAATCACAGACATGGGCCATGTCCCGTCACCGTGTGAGGGATCACAGACACAGACCCCGTCCTGTCACCGTGTGGGGAATCACAGACACAGACCCCGTCCCATCACCGTGTGGCGGAATCACAGACACCGACCCCGTCCCGTCACCCTCTGGGGAATCACAGACAGACCCCGTCCTGTCATCGTGTGGGGAATCACAGACACATTTCCCGTCCCATCACCGTGTGGGGGAATCACTGACACAGACCCCGTCCTGTCACCATGTGGGGAATCACAGACACAGACCCTGTCCCGTCACAGTGTTGGGAATCACAGACACAGACCCCGTCCCGTCACCGTGTGGGGGAATCACAGACACAGACCCCGTCCCATCACCGTGTGGGGAAATCACAGACACAGACTCCGTCCCGTCACCGTGTGGTGGAATCACAGACACAGACCCCTTCCCGTCACCGTGTGGGGGAATCACAGATACAGACCCCGTCCCGTCACCGTGTGGGGAATCACAGACAGACCCCGTCCTGTCACCGTGTAGGGTATCACATGCAGACACCGTCCCATCACCTTGTGGGGGAATCACAGACACAGACTCTGTCCCATCACCATGTGGGGAATCCCAGACACAGACCCCGTCCCGTCACCGTGTGGGGAATCACAGAGACAGACTCCGTCCTGTCAGAATGTGGGGAATCAAAGACACAGACCCTGTCCCGTCACCGTGTGGTGAATCACAGACACAGACCCCGTGCCGTCACCGTGTGGGGAATCACAGATACAGACCCCATCCCGTCATTGTGTGGGGGAATCACTGACACAGACCCCGTCCCGTCATCGTGTGGGTGAATCACAGACACAGACCCCGTCCCGTCACCGTGTGGGGGAAACACTTACACAGACCCCGTCCCGTCATTGTGTGGGTTAATCACAGACACAGACCCCGTCCCGTCACCGTGTGGGGAATCACAGACACGGACCACGTCCAATCACCGTGTGGGGAATCGCAGACTCCGTCCCGTCACCGTGTTGGGAATCACAGACACAGACCCCGTCCCGTCACCGTGTGGGGGAATCACAGACACAGACCCCGTGCCGTCACCGTGTGGGGAATCACAGACACAGACACCGTCCCGTCAGAATGTGGGGAATCAAAGACACAGACCCTGTCCCGTCACCGTGTGGTGAATCACAGACATAGACCCCATCCCGTCCCCGTGTGGGGAATCACAGACACAGACTCCGTCCTGTCAGAATGTGGGGAATCAAAGACACAGACCCTGTCCCGTCGCCGTGTGGTGAATCACAGACACAGACCCTGTGCCGTCACCGTGTGGGGAATCACAGATACAGACCCCGTCCCGTCATTGTGTGGGAGAATCACTGACACAGACCCCGTCCCGTCATCGTGTGGGTGAATCACAGACACAGACCCCGTCCCGTCTCCATGTGGGGGAAACACTTACACAGACCCCGTCCCGTCATTGTGTGGGTTAATCACAGACACAGACCCCGTCCCGTCACCGTGTGGGGGAATCATAGACACAGATCCCGTCCTGTCACCGTGTGGGGAATCACAGACATGGGCCACGTCCCGTCACCGTGTGGGGGAATCACAGACACAGACCCCGTGCCGTCACCGTGTGGGGAATCACAGACACAGACTCCGTCCCGTCAGAATATGGGGAATCAAAGACACAGACCCTGTCCCGTCACCGTGTGGTGAATCACAGACACATACCCCGTCCCGTCACCGTGTGGGGAATCACAGACACGGACCTCGTCCAATCACCGTGTGGGGAATCACTGACCCCGTCCCGTCACCGTGTTGGGAACCACAGACACAGACCCCGTCCCGTCACTGTGTGGAGAATCACAGACACAGACCCCGTCCCGTCACCGTGTGAGGGAATCACAGACACAGACCTCGTCCCGTCACCGTGTGAGGGAATCACAGACACAGACACTGTCCCGTCACCATGCGGGGAATCACAGACACGGACCACGTCCGATCACCGTGTGGGGAATCACAGACAGACCCCGTCCTGTCACGGTGTGGGGGAATCACTGACACAGACCCCGTCCCGTCATCGTGTGGGTGAATCACAGACACAGACCACGTCCCGTCACCGTGTGGGGGAATCACTGACACAGACCACGTCCCGTCATTGTGTGGGTGAATCACAGACACAGACCCCGTCCCGTCACCGTGTGGGGGAATCACAGACACAGATCCCGTCCCGTCACCGTGTGGGGAATCACAGACATGGGCCATGTCCCGTCACCGTGTGAGGGATCACAGACACAGACCCCGTCCTGTCACCGTGTGGGGAATCACAGACACAGACCCCGTCCCATCACCGTGTGGCGGAATCACAGACACCGACCCCGTCCCGTCACCCTCTGGGGAATCACAGACAGACCCCGTCCTGTCATCGTGTGGGGAATCACAGACACATTTCCCGTCCCATCACCGTGTGGGGGAATCACTGACACAGACACCGTCCTGTCACCATGTGGGGAATCACAGACACAGACCCTGTCCCGTCACAGTGTTGGGAATCACAGACACAGACCCCGTCCCGTCACCGTGTGGGGGAATCACAGACACAGACCCCGTCCCATCACCGTGTGGGGAAATCACAGACACAGACTCCGTCCCGTCACCGTGTGGTGGAATCACAGACACAGACCCCTTCCCGTCACCGTGTGGGGGAATCACAGATACAGACCCCGTCCCGTCACCATGTGGGGAATCACAGACAGACCCCGTCCTGTCACCGTGTAGGGTATCACAGGCAGACACCGTCCCATCACCTTGTGGGGGAATCACAGACACAGACTCTGTCCCATCACCATGTGGGGAATCCCAGACACAGACCCCGTCCCGTCACCGTGTGGGGAATCACAGACACAGACTCCGTACTGTCAGAATGTGGGGAATCAAAGACACAGACCCTGTCCCGTCACCGTGTGGTGAATCACAGACACAGACCCCGTGCCGTCACCGTGTGGGGAATCACAGATACAGACCCCATCCCGTCATTGTGTGGGGGAATCACTGACACAGACCCCGTCCCGTCATCGTGTGGGTGAATCACAGACACAGACCCCGTCCCGTCACCGTGTGGGGGAAACACTTACACAGACCCCGTCCCGTCATTGTGTGGGTTAATCACAGACACAGACCCCGTCCCGTCACCGTATGGGGAATCACAGACACGGACCACGTCCAATCACCGTGTGGGGAATCGCAGACCCCGTGCCGTCACCGTGTGGGGAATCACAGACACAGACACCGTCCCGTCAGAATGTGGGGAATCAAAGACACAGACCCTGTCCCGTCACCGTGTGGTGAATCACAGACACAGACCCCATCCCGTCCCCGTGTGGGGAATCACAGACACAGACTCCGTCCTGTCAGAATGTGGGGAATCAAAGACACAGACCCTGTCCCGTCGCCGTGTGGTGAATCACAGACACAGACCCTGTGCCGTCACCGTGTGGGGAATCACAGATACAGACCCCGTCCCGTCATTGTGTGGGAGAATCACTGACACAGACCCCGTCCCGTCATCGTGTGGGTGAATCACAGACACAGACCCCGTCCCGTCTCCATGTGGGGGAAACACTTACACAGACCCCGTCCCGTCATTGTGTGGGTTAATCACAGACACAGACCCCGTCCCGTCACCGTGTGGGGGAATCATAGACACAGATCCCGTCCTGTCACCGTGTGGGGAATCACAGACATGGGCCACGTCCCGTCACCGTGTGGGGGAATCACAGTCACAGACCCCGTGCCGTCACCGTGTGGGGAATCACAGACACAGACTCCGTCCCGTCAGAATATGGGGAATCAAAGACACAGACCCTGTCCCGTCACCGTGTGGTGAATCACAGACACAGACCCCGTCCCGTCACTGTGTGGGGAATCACAGACACGGACCTCGTCCAATCACCGTGTGGGGAATCACTGACCCCGTCCCGTCACCGTGTTGGGAACCACAGACACAGACCCCGTCCCGTCACTGTGTGGAGAATCACAGACACAGACCCCGTCCCGTCACCGTGTGAGGGAATCACAGACACAGACCTCGTCCCGTCACCGTGTGAGGGAATCACAGACACAGACACTGTCCCGTCACCATGCGGGGAATCACAGACACGGACCACGTCCGATCACCGTGTGGGGAATCACAGACAGACCCCGTCCTGTCACCGTGTGGGGAATCACAGACAGACCCAGTCCCGTCATCGTGTGGGGAATCACAGACACATTTCCCGTCCCATCACCGTGTGGGGGAATCACTGACACAGACACCGTCCTGTCACCATGTGGGGAATCACAGACACAGACCCTGTCCCGTCAGCATGTGGGGGAATCACTGACACAGACCCCGTCCCGTCACAGTGTTGGGAATCACAGACACAGACCCCGTCCCGTCACCGTGTGGGGCAATCACAGACACAGACCCCGTCCCGTCACCGTGTGGGGAAATCACAGACACAGACTCCGTCCCGTCACCATGTGGGGAATCACAGATACAGACCCCGTCCCGTCACCGTGTATGGTATCACAGACAGACACCGTCGCATCACCATGTGGGGGAATCACAGACACAGATTCCGTCCCGTCACCGTGTGGGGAATCACAGACACGGACCACGTCCAATCACCGTGTGGGGAATCACAGACCCCGTCCTGTCACTGTGTGAGAGAATCACAGACACAGACCCCGTCCCGTCACCGTGTGGGGGAATCACTGACACAGACCCCGTCCCGTCATCGTGTGGGTGAATCACAGACACAGACCACGTCCCGTCACCGTGTGGGGGAATCACTGACACAGACCACGTCCCGTCATTGTGTGGGTGAATCACAGACACAGACCCCGTCCCGTCACCGTGTGAGGGATCACAGACACAGACCCTGTCCTGTCACCGTGTGGGGAATCACAGACACAGGCCCTGTCCCGTCACTGTGTGGGGAATCACTGACACAGACCCCGTCCCGTCACCGTCTGGGGAATCACAGACACGGACCACGTCCAATCACCGTGTGGGGAATCACAGACCCCGTCCCGTCACCGTGTTGGGAACCACAGACACAGACCCCGTCCCGTCACTGTGTGGAGAATCACAGACACAGACCCTGTCCCGTCACCGTGTGGGGGAATCACAGACACAGACCTCGTCCCGTCACCGTGTGAGGGAATCACAGACACAGACACTGTCCCGTCACCATGCGGGGAATCACAGACACGGACCACGTCCGATCACCGTGTGGGGAATCACAGACAGACCCCGTCCTGTCACCGTGTGGGGAATCACAGACACAGACCCCGTCCCATCACCGTGTGGCGGAATCACAGACACCGACCCCGTCCCGTCACCCTCTGGGGAATCACAGACAGACCCCGTCCTGTCATCGTGTGGGGAATCACAGACACATTTCCCGTCCCATCACCGTGTGGGGGAATCACTGACACAGATTCCGTCCCGTCACCGTGTGGGGAATCACAGACACGGACCACGTCCAATCACCGTGTGGGGAATCACAGACCCCGTCCTGTCACTGTGTGAGAGAATCACAGACACAGACCCCGTCCCGTCACCGTGTGGGGGAATCACTGACACAGACCCCGTCCCGTCATCGTGTGGGTGAATCACAGACACAGACCATGTCCCGTCACCGTGTGGGGGAATCACTGACAGACACCGTCCCATCACCGTGTGGGGAAATCACAGACACAGACTCCGTCCCGTCACCGTGTGGTGGAATCACAGACACAGACCCCTTCCCGTCACCGTGTGGGGGAATCACAGATACAGACCCCGTCCCGTCACCGTGTGGGGAATCACAGACAGACCCCGTCCTGTCACCGTGTAGGGTATCACAGACAGACACCTTCCCATCACCGTGTGGGGGAATCACAGACACAGACACTGTCCCATCACCATGTGGGGAATCCCAGACACAGACCCCGTCCCGTCACCGTCTGGGGAATCACAGACACAGACTCCGTCCTGTCAGAATGTGGGGAATCAAAGACACAGACCCTGTCCCGTCACCGTGTGGTGAATCACAGACACAGACCCCGTGCCGTCACCGTGTGGGGAATCACAGATACAGACCCCATCCCGTCATTGTGTGGGGGAATCACTGACACAGACCCCGTCCCGTCATCGTGTGGGTGAATCACAGACACAGACCCCGTCCCGTCACCGTGTGGGGGAAACACTTACACAGACCCCGTCCCGTCATTGTGTGGGTTAATCACAGACACAGACCCCGTCCCGTCACCGTGTGGGGGAATCACAGACACAGATCCCGTCCTGTCACCGTGTGGGGAATCACAGACACGGACCACGTCCAATCACCGTGTGGGGAATCGCAGACTGCGTCCCGTCACCGTGTTGGGAATCACAGACACAGACCCCGTGACGTCACCGTGTGGGGAATCACAGACACAGACACCGTCCCGTCAGAATGTGGGGAATCAAAGACACAGACCCTGTCCCGTCACCGTGTGGTGAATCACAGACACAGACCCCATCCCGTCACCGTGTGGGGAATCACAGACACAGACTCCGTCCTGTCAGAATGTGGGGAATCAAAGACACAGACCCTGTCCCGTCACCGTGTGGTGAATCACAGACACAGACCCTGTGCCGTCACCGTGTGGGGAAACACAGATACAGACCCCGTCCCGTCATTGTGTGGGAGAATCACTGACACAGACCCCGTCCCGTCATCGTGTGGGTGAATCACAGACACAGACCCCGTCCCGTCACCATGTGGGGGAAACACTTACACAGACCCCGTCCCGTCATTGTGTGGGTTAATCACAGACACAGACCCCGTCCCGTCACCGTGTGGAGAATCACAGACACAGACCCCGTCCCGTCACCTTGTGGGGGAATCACAGACACCGACTCCGTCCCGTCACCGTGTTGGGAATCACAGACACAGACCCCGTCCCGTCACCGTGTGGGGAATCACAGACAGACCCCGTCCTGTCACCGTGTAGGGTATCACAGACAGACACCGTCCCATCACCGTGTGGGGGAATCACAGACACAGACACTGTCCCATCACCATGTGGGGAATCCCAGACACAGACCCCGTCCCGTCACCGTCTGGGGAATCACAGACACAGACTCCGTCCTGTCAGAATGTGGGGAATCAAAGACACAGACCCTGTCCCGTCACCGTGTGGTGAATCACAGACACAGACCCCGTGCCGTCACCGTGTGGGGAATCACAGATACAGACCCCATCCCGTCATTGTGTGGGGGAATCACTGACACAGACCACGTCCCGTCATCGTGTGGGTGAATCACAGACACAGACCCCGTCCCGTCACCGTGTGGGGGAAACACTTACACAGACCCCGTCCCGTCATTGTGTGGGTTAATCACAGACACAGACCCCGTCCCGTCACCGTGTGGGGGAATCACAGACACAGATCCCGTCCTGTCACCGTGTGGGGAATCACAGACACGGACCACGTCCAATCACCGTGTGGGGAATCGCAGACTCCGTCCCGTCACCGTGTTGGGAATCACAGACACAGACCCCGTCCCGTCACCGTGTGGGGGAATCACAGACACAGACCCCGTGCCGTCACCGTGTGGGGAATCACAGACACAGACACCGTCCCGTCAGAATGTGGGGAATCAAAGACACAGACCCTGTCCCGTCACCGTGTGGTGAATCACAGACACAGACCCCATCCCGTCACCGTGTGGGGAATCACAGACACAGACTCCGTCCTGTCAGAATGTGGGGAATCAAAGACACAGACCCTGTGCCGTCACCGTGTGGGGAATCACAGATACAGACCCCGTCCCGTCATTGTGTGGGAGAATCACTGACACAGACCCCGTCCCGTCATCGTGTGGGTGAATCACAGACACAGACCCCGTCCCGTCACCATGTGGGGGAAACACTTACACAGACCCCGTCCCGTCATTGTGTGGGTTAATCACAGACACAGACCCCGTCCCGTCACCGTGTGGAGAATCACAGACACAGACCCCGTCCCGTCACCTTGTGGGGGAATCCCAGACACCGACCCCGTCCCGTCACCATGTGGGGAATCACAGACAGACCCCGTCCTGTCACCGTGTGGGGAATCACAGACACAGACCCCGTCCCATCACCGTGTGGGGGAATCACAGACACCGACCCCGTCCCGTCACCCTCTGGGGAATCACAGACAGACCCCGTCCTGTCATCGTGTGAGGAATCACAGACACATTTCCCGTCCCATCACCGTGTGGGGGAATCACTGACACAGACCCCGTCCCGTCACCATGAGGGGGAATCACTGACACAGACCCCGTCCCGTCACAGTGTTGGGAATCACAGACACAGACCCCGTCCCGTCACCGAGTGGGGGAATCACAGACACAGACCCCGTCCCGTCACCGTGTGGGGGAATCACAGACACAGACCCCGTCCCGTCACAGTGTTGGGAATCACAGACACAGACCCCGTCCCGTCACCTTGTGGGGAAATCACAGACACAGACTCCGTCCCGTCACCGTGTGGTGGAATTACAGACACAGACCCCTTCCCGTCACCGTGTGGGGTAATCACAGATACAGACCCCGTCCCGTCACCGTGTGGGGAATCACAGACACAGACCCCGTCCCGTCACAGTGTTGGGAATCACAGACACAGACCCCGTCCCGTCACCGTGTGGGGAAATCACAGACACAGACTCCGTCCCGTCACCGTGTGGTGGAATTACAGACACAGACCCCTTCCCGTCACCGTGTGGGGTAATCACAGATACAGACCCCGTCCCGTCACCGTGTGGGGAATCACAGACACAGACCCCGTCCCGTCACAGTGTTGGGAATCACAGACACAGACCCGGTCCCGTCACCGTGTGGGGAAATCACAGACTCAGACTCCGTCCCGTCACCGTGTGGTGGAATTACAGACACAGACCCCTTCCCGTCACCGTGTGGGGTAATCACAGATACAGACCCCGTCCCGTCACCGTGTGGGGAATCACAGACAGACCCCGTCCTGTCACCGTGTAGGGTATCACAGACAGACACCGTCCCATCACCATGTGGGGGAATCACAGACACAGATTCCGTCCCGTCACCGTGTGGGGAATCACAGACACGGACCACGTCCAATCACCGTGTGGGGAATCACAGACCCCATCCTGTCACTGTGTGAGAGAATCACAGACACAGACCCCGTCCCGTCACCGTGTGGGGGAATCACTGACACAGACCCCGTCCCGTCATCGTGTGGGGGAATCACTGACACAGACCACGTCCCGTCATTGTGTGGGTGAATCACAGAGACAGACCCCGTCCCGTCACCGTGTGGGGAATCACAGACACAGACTACGTCCTGTCAGAATGTGGGGAATCAAAGACACAGACCCTGTCCCGTCACCGTGTGGTGAATCACAGACACAGACCCTGTGCCGTCACCGTGTGGGGAATCACAGATACAGACCCCGTCCCGTCATTGTGTGGGAGAATCACTGACACAGACCCCTTCCCGTCACCGTGTGGGGGAATCACAGACACAGACCCCGTCCCGTCACCGTGTGGGGGAATCACAGACACAGACCCCGTCCCGTCACCGTGTGGGGAAATCACAGACACAGACCCCGTCCCGTCACCGTGTGGGGAATCACAGACACAGACCCCGTCCCGTCACAGTGTTGGGAATCACAGACACAGACCCCGTCCCGTCACCGTGTGGGGAAATCACTGACTCAGACTCCGTCCCGTCACCGTGTGGTGGAATTACAGACACAGACCCCTTCCCGTCACCGTGTGGGGTAATCACAGATACAGACCCCGTCCCGTCACCGTGTGGGGAATCACAGACAGACCCCGTCCTGTCACCGTGTAGGGTATCACAGACAGACACCGTCCCATCACCATGTGGGGGAATCACAGACACAGATTCCGTCCCGTCACCGTGTGGGGAATCACAGACACGGACCACGTCCAATCACCGTGTGGGGAATCACAGACCCCGTCCTGTCACTGTGTGAGAGAATCACAGACACAGACCCCGTCCCGTCACCGTGTGGGGGAATCACTGACACAGACCCCGTCCCGTCATCGTGTGGGGGAATCACTGACACAGACCACGTCCCGTCATTGTGTGGGTGAATCACAGACACAGACCCCGTCCCGTCACCGTGTGGGGAATCACAGACACAGACTCCGTCCTGTCAGAATGTGGGGAATCAAAGACACAGACCCTGTCCCGTCACCGTGTGGTGAATCACAGACACAGACCCTGTGCCGTCACCGTGTGGGGAATCACAGATACAGACCCCGTCCCGTCATTGTGTGGGAGAATCACTGACACAGACCCCTTCCCGTCATCGTGTGGGTGAATCACAGACACAGACCCCGTCCCGTCACCATGTGGGGGAAACACTTACACAGACCCCGTCCCGTCATTGTGTGGGTTAATCACAGACACAGACCCCGTCCCGTCACCGTGTGGAGAATCACAGACACAGACCCCGTCCCGTCACCTTGTGGGGGAATCACAGACACCGACCCCGTCCCGTCACCATGTGGGGAATCACAGACAGACCCCGTCCTGTCACCGTGTGGGGAATCACAGACACAGACCCCGTCCCATCACCGTGTGGGGGAATCACAGACACCGACCCCGTCCCGTCACCCTCTGGGGAATCACAGACAGACCCCGTCCTGTCATCGTGTGGGGAATCACAGACACATTTCCCGTCCCATCACAGTGTGGGGGAATCACTGACACAGACCCCGTCCTGTCACCATGTGGGGAATCACTGACACAGACCCCGTCCCGTCACAGTGTTGGGAATCACAGACACAGACCCCGTCCCGTCACCGTGTGGGGGAATCACAGACACAGACCCCGTCCCGTCACCGTGTGGGGAAATCACAGACACAGACTCCGTCCCGTCACCGTGTGGTGGAATTACAGACACAGACCCCTTCCCGTCACCGTGTGGGGTAATCACAGATACAGACCCCGTCCCGTCACCGTGTGGGGAATCACAGACAGACCCCGTCCTGTCACCGTGTAGGGTATCACAGACAGACACCGTCCCATTACCATGTGGGGGAATCACAGACACAGATTCCGTCCCGTCACCGTGTGGGGAATCACAGACACGGACCACGTCCAATCACCGTGTGGGGAATCACAGACCCCGTCCCGTCACCGTGTGGGGGAATCACTGACACAGACCCCGTCCCGTCACCGTGTGGGGGAATCACTGACACAGACCCCGTCCCGTCATCGTGTGGGGGAATCACTGACACAGACCACGTCCCGTCATTGTGTGGGTGAATCACAGAGACAGACCCCGTCCCGTCACCGTGTGGGGAATCACAGACACAGACTACGTCCTGTCAGAATGTGGGGAATCAAAGACACAGACCCTGTCCCGTCACCGTGTGGTGAATCACAGACACAGACCCTGTGCCGTCACCGTGTGGGGAATCACAGATACAGACCCCGTCCCGTCATTGTGTGGGAGAATCACTGACACAGACCCCTTCCCGTCACCGTGTGGGGGAATCACAGACACAGACCCCGTCCCGTCACCGTGTGGGGGAATCACAGACACAGACCCCGTCCCGTCACCGTGTGGGGAAATCACAGACACAGACTCCGTCCCGTCACCGTGTGGTGGAATGACAGACACAGACCCCTTCCCGTCACCGTGTGGGGTAATCACAGATACAGACCCCGTCCCGTCACCGTGTGGGGAATCACAGACACAGACCCCGTCCCGTCACAGTGTTGGGAATCACAGACACAGACCCCGTCCCGTCACCGTGTGGGGAAATCACTGACTCAGACTCCGTCCCGTCACCGTGTGGTGGAATTACAGACACAGACCCCTTCCCGTCACCGTGTGGGGTAATCACAGATACAGACCCCGTCCCGTCACCGTGTGGGGAATCACAGACAGACCCCGTCCTGTCACCGTGTAGGGTATCACAGACAGACACCGTCCCATCACCATGTGGGGGAATCACAGACACAGATTCCGTCCCGTCACCGTGTGGGGAATCACAGACACGGACCACGTCCAATCACCGTGTGGGGAATCACAGACCCCGTCCTGTCACTGTGTGAGAGAATCACAGACACAGACCCCGTCCCGTCACCGTGTGGGGGAATCACTGACACAGACCCCGTCCCGTCATCGTGTGGGGGAATCACTGACACAGACCACGTCCCGTCATTGTGTAGGTGAATCACAGACACAGACCCCGTCCCGTCACCGTGTGGGGAATCACAGACACAGACTCCGTCCTGTCAGAATGTGGGGAATCAAAGACACAGACCCTGTCCCGTCACCGTGTGGTGAATCACAGACACAGACCCTGTGCCGTCACCGTGTGGGGAATCACAGATACAGACCCCGTCCCGTCATTGTGTGGGAGAATCACTGACACAGACCCCTTCCCGTCATCGTGTGGGTGAATCACAGACACAGACCCCGTCCCGTCACCATGTGGGGGAAACACTTACACAGACCCCGTCCCGTCATTGTGTGGGTTAATCACAGACACAGACCCCGTCCCGTCACCGTGTGGAGAATCACAGACACAGACCCCGTCCCGTCACCTTGTGGGGGAATCACAGACACCGACCCCGTCCCGTCACCATGTGGGGAATCACAGACAGACCCCGTCCTGTCACCGTGTGGGGAATCACAGACACAGACCCCGTCCCATCACCGTGTGGGGGAATCACAGACACCGACCCCGTCCCGTCACCCTCTGGGGAATCACAGACAGACCCCGTCCTGTCATCGTGTGGGGAATCACAGACACATTTCCCGTCCCATCACAGTGTGGGGGAATCACTGACACAGACCCCGTCCTGTCACCATGTGGGGAATCACTGACACAGACCCCGTCCCGTCACAGTGTTGGGAATCACAGACACAGACCCCGTCCCGTCACCGTGTGGGGGAATCACAGACACAGACCCCGTCCCGTCACCGTGTGGGGAAATCACAGACACAGACTCCGTCCCGTCACCGTGTGGTGGAATTACAGACACAGACCCCTTCCCGTCACCGTGTGGGGTAATCACAGATACAGACCCCGTCCCGTCACCGTGTGGGGAATCACAGACAGACCCCGTCCTGTCACCGTGTAGGGTATCACAGACAGACACCGTCCCATTACCATGTGGGGGAATCACAGACACAGATTCCGTCCCGTCACCGTGTGGGGAATCACAGACACGGACCACGTCCAATCACCGTGTGGGGAATCACAGACCCCGTCCCGTCACCGTGTGGGGGAATCACTGACACAGACCCCGTCCCGTCATCGGGTGGGTGAATCACAGACACAGACCACGTCCCGTCACCGTGTGGGGGAATCACTGACACAGACCACGTCCCGTCATTGTGTGGGTGAATCACAGACACAGACCCCGTCCCGTCACCGTGTGGGGGAATCACAGACACAGATCCCGTCCCGTCACCGTGTGGGGAATCACAGACATGGGCCATGTCCCGTCACCGTGTGAGGGATCACAGACACAGACCCCGTCCTGTCACCGTGTGGGGAATCACAGACACAGACCCCGTCCCATCACAGTGTGGCGGAATCACAGACACCGACCCCTTCCCGTCACCCTCTGGGGAATCACAGACAGACCCCGTCCTGTGATCGTGTGGGGAATCACAGACACATTTCCCGTCCCATCACCGTGTGGGGGAATCACTGACACAGACCCCGTCCTGTCACCATGTGGGGAATCACAGACACAGACTCCGTCCTGTCAGAATGTGGGGAATCAAAGACACAGACCCTGTCCCGTCACCGTGTGGTGAATCACAGACACAGACCCTGTGCCGTCACCGTGTGGGGAATCACAGATACAGACCCCGTCCCGTCATTGTGTGGGAGAATCACTGACACAGACCCCTTCCCGTCATCGTGTGGGTGAATCACAGACACAGACCCCGTCCCGTCACCATGTGGGGGAAACACTTACACAGACCCCGTCCCGTCACTGTGTGGGTTAATCACAGACACAGACCCCGTCCCGTCACCGTGTGGAGAATCACAGACACAGACCCCGTCCCGTCACCTTGTGGGGGAATCACAGACACCGACCCCGTCCCGTCACCATGTGGGGAATCACAGACAGACCCCGTCCTGTCACCGTGTGGGGAATCACAGACACAGACCCCGTCCCATCACCGTGTGGGGGAATCACAGACACCGACCCCGTCCCGTCACCCTCTGGGGAATCACAGACAGACCCCGTCCTGTCATCGTGTGGGGAATCACAGACACATTTCCCGTCCCATCACCGTGTGGGGGAATCACCGACACAGACCCCGTCCTGTCACCATGTGGGGAATCACTGACACAGACCCCGTCCCGTCACAGTGTTGGGAATCACAGACACAGACCCCGTCCCGTCACCGTGTGGGGGAATCACAGACACAGACCCCGTCCCGTCACCGTGTGGGGAAATCACAGACACAGACTCCGTCCCGTCACCGTGTGGTGGAATTACAGACACAGACCCCTTCCCGTCACCGTGTGGGGTAATCACAGATACAGACCCCGTCCCGTCACCGTGTGGGGAATCACAGACAGACCCCGTCCTGTCACCGTGTAGGGTATCACAGACAGACACCGTCCCATCACCATGTGGGGGAATCACAGACACAGATTCTGTCCCGTCACCGTGTGGGGAATCACAGACACGGACCACGTCCAATCACCGTGTGGGGAATCACAGACCCCGTCCTGTCACTGTGTGAGAGAATCACAGACACAGACCCCGTCCCGTCACCGTGTGGGGGAATCACTGACACAGACCCCGTCCCGTCATCGTGTGGGTGAATCACAGACACAGACCACGTCCCGTCACCGTGTGGGGGAATCACTGACACAGACCACGTCCCGTCATTGTGTGGGTGAATCACAGACACAGACCCCGTCCCGTCACCGTGTGGGGGAATCACAGACACAGATCCCGTCCCGTCACCGTGTGGGGAATCACAGACATGGGCCATGTCCCGTCACCGTGTGAGGGATCACAGACACAGACCCCGTCCTGTCACCGTGTGGGGAATCACAGACACAGACCCCGTCCCATCACCGTGTGGCGGAATCACAGACACCGACCCCTTCCCGTCACCCTCTGGGGAATCACAGACAGACCCCGTCCTGTCATCGTGTGGGGAATCACAGACACATTTCCCGTCCCATCACCGTGTGGGGGAATCACTGACACAGACCCCGTCCTGTCACCATGTGGGGAATCACAGGCACAGACCCTGTCCCGTCACAGTGTTGGGAATCACAGACACAGACCCCGTCCCGTCACCTTGTGGGGGAATCACAGACACCGACCCCGTCCCGTCACATTGTGGGGAATCACAGACAGACCCCGTCCTGTCACCGTGTGGGGAATCACAGACACAGACCCCGTCCCATCACCGTGTGGGGGAATCACAGACACCGACCCCGTCCCGTCACCCTCTGGGGAATCACAGACAGACCCCGTCCTGTCATCGTGTGGGGAATCACAGACACATTTCCCGTCCCATCACCGTGTGGGGGAATCACTGACACAGACCCCGTCCTGTCACCATGTGGGGAATCACTGACACAGACCCCGTCCCGTCACAGTGTTGGGAATCACAGACACAGACCCCGTCCCGTCACCGTGTGGGGGAATCACAGACACAGACCCCGTCCCGTCACCGTGTGGGGAAATCACAGACACAGACTCCGTCCCGTCACCGTGTGGTGGAATTACAGACACAGACCCCTTCCCGTCACCGTGTGGGGTAATCACAGATACAGACCCCGTCCCGTCACCGTGTGGGGAATCACAGACAGACCCCGTCCTGTCACCGTGTAGGGTATCACAGACAGACACCGTCCCATCACCATGTGGGGGAATCACAGACACAGATTCTGTCCCGTCACCGTGTGGGGAATCACAGACACGGACCACGTCCAATCACCGTGTGGGGAATCACAGACCCCGTCCTGTCACTGTGTGAGAGAATCACAGACACAGACCCCGTCCCGTCACCGTGTGGGGGAATCACTGACACAGACCCCGTCCCGTCATCGTGTGGGTGAATCACAGACACAGACCACGTCCCGTCACCGTGTGGGGGAATCACTGACACAGACCACGTCCCGTCATTGTGTGGGTGAATCACAGACACAGACCCCGTCCCGTCACCGTGTGGGGGAATCACAGACACAGATCCCGTCCCGTCACCGTGTGGGGAATCACAGACATGGGCCATGTCCCGTCACCGTGTGAGGGATCACAGACACAGACCCCGTCCTGTCACCGTGTGGGGAATCACAGACACAGACCCCGTCCCATCACCGTGTGGCGGAATCACAGACACCGACCCCTTCCCGTCACCCTCTGGGGAATCACAGACAGACCCCGTCCTGTCATCGTGTGGGGAATCACAGACACATTTCCCGTCCCATCACCGTGTGGGGGAATCACTGACACAGACCCCGTCCTGTCACCATGTGGGGAATCACAGGCACAGACCCTGTCCCGTCACAGTGTTGGGAATCACAGACACAGACCCCGTCCCGTTACCGTGTGGGGGAATCACAGACACAGACCCCGTCCCATCACCGTGTGGGGAAATCACAGACACAGACTCCGTCCCGTCACCGTGTGGTGGAATCACAGACACAGACCCCTTCCCGTCACCGTGTGGGGGAATCACAGATACAGACCCCGTCCCGTCACCGTGTGGGGAATCACAGACAGACCCCGTCCTGTCACCGTGTAGGGTATCACAGACAGACACCGTCCCATCACCGTGTGGGGGAATCACAGACACAGACTCTGTCCCATCACCATGTGGGGAATCCCAGACACAGACCCCGTCCCGTCACCGTGTGGGGAATCACAGACACAGACTCCGTCCTGTCAGAATGTGGGGAATCAAAGACACAGACCCTGTCCCGTCACCGTGTGGTGAATCACAGACACAGACCCCGTGCCGTCACCGTGTGGGGAATCACAGATACAGACCCCATCCCGTCATTGTGTGGGGGAATCACTGACACAGACCCCGTCCCGTCATCGTGTGGGTGAATCACAGACACAGACCCCGTCCCGTCACCGTGTGGGGGATACACTTACACAGACCCCGTCCCGTCATTGTGTGGGTTAATCACAGACACAGACCCCGTCCCGTCACCGTGTGGGGGAATCACAGACACAGATCCCGTCCTGTCACCGTGTGGGGAATCACAGACACGGACCACGTCCAATCACCGTGTGGGGAATCGCAGACTCCGTCCCGTCACCGTGTTGGGAATCACAGACACAGACCCCGTCCCGTCACCGTGTGGGGGAATCACAGACACAGACCCCGTGCCGTCACCGTGTGGGGAATCACAGACACAGACACCGTCCCGTCAGAATGTGGGGAATCAAAGACACAGACCCTGTCCCGTCACCGTGTGGGGAATCACAGACACAGACTCCGTCCTGTCAGAATGTGGGGAATCAAAGAAACAGACCCTGTCCCGTCGCCGTGTGGTGAATCACAGACACAGACCCTGTGCCGTCACCGTGTTGGGAATCACAGATACAGACCCCGTCCCGTCATTGTGTGGGAGAATCACTGACACAGACCCCGTCCCGTCATCGTGTGGGTGAATCACAGACACAGACCCGGTCCCGTCACCATGTGGGGGAAACACTTACACAGACCCCGTCCCGTCATTGTGTGGGTTAATCACAGACACAGACCCCGTCCCGTCACCGTGTGGGGGAATCATAGACACAGATCCCGTCCTGTCACCGTGTGGGGAATCACAGACATGGGCCACGTCCCGTCACCGTGTGGGGGAATCACAGACACAGACCCCGTGCCGTCACGGTGTGGGGAATCACAGACACAGACTCCGTCCCGTCAGAATATGGGGAATCAAAGACACAGACCCTGTCCCGTCACCGTGTGGTGAATCACAGACACAGACCCCGTCCCGTCACCGTGTGGGGAATCACAGACACGGACCTCGTCCAATCACCGTGTGGGGAATCACAGACCCCGTCCCGTCACCGTGTTGGGAACCACAGACACAGACCCCGTCCCGTCACTGTGTGGAGAATCACAGACACAGACCCTGTCCAGTCACCGTGTGGGGGAATCACAGACACAGACCCCGTCCCGTCACCGTGCGAGGGAATCACAGACACAGACCCTGTCCCGTCACCATGCGGCAATCACAGACACGGACCACGTCCGATCACCGTGTGGGGAATCACAGACCCCGTCCTGTCACTGTGTGAGAGAATCACTGACACAGACCCCGTCCCGTCACTGTGTTGGGAATCACAGACACAGACCCCGTCCGGTCACCGTGTGGAGAATCACAGACACAGACCCCGTCCCGTCACCGTGTGGAGAATCACAGACACAGACCCCGTCCCGTCACCTTGTGGGGGAATCACAGACACCGACCCCGTCCCGTCACCATGTGGGGAATCACAGACAGACCCCGTCCTGTCACCGTGTAGGGTATCACAGACAGACACCGTCCCATCACCATGTGGGGGAATCACAGACACAGATTCCGTCCCGTCACCGTGTGGGGAATCACAGACACGGACCACGTCCAATCACCGTGTGGGGAATCACAGACCCCGTCCTGTCACTGTGTGAGAGAATCACAGACACAGACCCCGTCCCGTCACCGTGTTTGGGAATCACTGACACAGACCCCGTCCCGTCATCGTGTGGGTGAATCACAGACACAGACCACGTCCCGTCACCGTGTGGGGAATCACAGACACGGACCTCGTCCAATCACCGTGTGGGGAATCACAGACCCCGTCCCGTCACCGTGTTGGGAACCACAGACACAGACCCCGTCCCGTCACTGTGTGGAGAATCACAGACACAGACCCTGTCCAGTCACCGTGTGGGGGAATCACAGACACAGACCCCGTCCCGTCACCGTGCGAGGGAATCACAGACACAGACCCTGTCCCGTCACCATGCGGCAATCACAGACACGGACCACGTCCGATCACCGTGTGGGGAATCACAGACCCCGTCCTGTCACTGTGTGAGAGAATCACTGACACAGACCCCGTCCCGTCACTGTGTTGGGAATCACAGACACAGACCCCGTCCGGTCACCGTGTGGAGAATCACAGACACAGACCCCGTCCCGTCACCGTGTGGAGAATCACAGACACAGACCCCGTCCCGTCACCTTGTGGGGGAATCACAGACACCGACCCCGTCCCGTCACCATGTGGGGAATCACAGACAGACCCCGTCCTGTCACCGTGTAGGGTATCACAGACAGACACCGTCCCATCACCATGTGGGGGAATCACAGACACAGATTCCGTCCCGTCACCGTGTGGGGAATCACAGACACGGACCACGTCCAATCACCGTGTGGGGAATCACAGACCCCGTCCTGTCACTGTGTGAGAGAATCACAGACACAGACCCCGTCCCGTCACCGTGTTTGGGAATCACTGACACAGACCCCGTCCCGTCATCGTGTGGGTGAATCACAGACACAGACCACGTCCCGTCACCGTGTGGGGGAATCACTGACACAGACCACGTCCCGTCATTGTGTGGGTGAATCACAGACACAGACCCCGTCCCGTCACCGTGTGGGGAATCACAGACACAGACTCCGTCCTGTCAGAATGTGGGGAATCAAAGACACAGACCCTGTCCCGTCACCGTGTGGTGAATCACAGACACAGACCCCGTCCCGTCACCATGTGGGGGAAACACTTACACAGACCCCGTCCCGTCATTGTGTGGGTTAATCACAGACACAGACCCCGTCCCGTCACCGTGTGGAGAATCACAGACACAGACCCCGTCCCGTCACCTTGTGGGGGAATCACAGACACCGACCCCGTCCCGTCACCATGTGGGGAATCACAGACAGACCCCGTCCTGTCACCGTGTGGGGAATCACAGACACAGACCCCGTCCCATCACCGTATGGGGGAATCACAGACACCGACCCCGTCCCGTCACCCTCTGGGGAATCACAGACAGACCCCGTCCTGTCATCGTGTGGGGAATCACAGACACATTTCCCGTCCCATCACCGTGTGGGGGAATCACTGACACAGACCCCGTCCTGTCACCATGTGGGGAATCACTGACACAGACCCTGTCCCGTCACAGTGTTGGGAATCACAGACACAGACCCCGTCCCGTCACCGTGTGGGGGAATCACAGACACAGACCCCGTCCCGTCACCGTGTGGGGAAATCACAGACACAGACTCCGTCCCGTCACCGTGTGGTGGAATTACAGACACAGACCCCTTCCCGTCACCGTGTGGGGTAATCACAGATACAGACCCCGTCCCGTCACCGTGTGGGGAATCACAGACAGACCCCGTCCTGTCACCGTGTAGGGTATCACAGACAGACACCGTCCCATCACCATGTGGGGGAATCACAGACACAGATTCTGTCCCGTCACCGTGTGGGGAATCACAGACACGGACCACGTCCAATCACCGTGTGGGGAATCACAGACCCCGTCCTGTCACTGTGTGAGAGAATCACAGACACAGACCCCGTCCCGTCACCGTGTGGGGGAATCACTGACACAGACCCCGTCCCGTCATCGTGTGGGTGAATCACAGACACAGACCACGTCCCGTCACCGTGTGGGGGAATCACTGACACAGACCACGTCCCGTCATTGTGTGGGTGAATCACAGACACAGACCCCGTCCCGTCACCGTGTGGGGGAATCACAGACACAGATCCCGTCCCGTCACCGTGTGGGGAATCACAGACATGGGCCATGTCCCGTCACCGTGTGAGGGATCACAGACACAGACCCCGTCCTGTCACCGTGTGGGGAATCACAGACACAGACCCCGTCCCATCACCGTGTGGCGGAATCACAGACACCGACCCCTTCCCGTCACCCTCTGGGGAATCACAGACAGACCCCGTCCTGTCATCGTGTGGGGAATCACAGACACATTTCCCGTCCCATCACCGTGTGGGGGAATCACTGACACAGACCCCGTCCTGTCACCATGTGGGGAATCACAGACACAGACCCTGTCCCGTCACAGTGTTGGGAATCACAGACACAGACCCCGTCCCGTCACCGTGTGGGGGAATCACAGACACAGACCCCGTCCCATCACCGTGTGGGGAAATCACAGACACAGACTCCGTCCCGTCACCGTGTGGTGGAATCACAGACACAGACCCCTTCCCGTCACCGTGTGGGGGAATCACAGATACAGACACCGTCCCGTCACCGTGTGGGGAATCACAGACAGACCCCGTCCTGTCACCGTGTAGGGTATCACAGACAGACACCGTCCCATCACCGTGTGGGGGAATCACAGACACAGACTCTGTCCCATCACCATGTGGGGAATCCCAGACACAGACCCCGTCCCGTCACCGTGTGGGGAATCACAGACACAGACTCCGTCCTGTCAGAATGTGGGGAATCAAAGACACAGACCCTGTCCCGTCACCGTGTGGTGAATCACAGACACAGACCCCGTGCCGTCACCGTGTGGGCAATCACAGATACAGAACCCATCCCGTCATTGTGTGGGGGAATCACTGACACAGACCCCGTCCCGTCATCGTGTGGGTGAATCACAGACACAGACCCCGTCCCGTCACCGTGTGGGGGATACACTTACACAGACCCCGTCCCGTCATTGTGTGGGTTAATCACAGACACAGACCCCGTCCCGTCACCGTGTGGGGGAATCACAGACACAGATCCCGTCCTGTCACCGTGTGGGGAATCACAGACACGGACCACGTCCAATCACCGTGTGGGGAATCGCAGACTCCGTCCCGTCACCGTGTTGGGAATCACAGACACAGACCCCGTCCCGTCACCGTGTGGGGGAATCACAGACACAGACCCCGTGCCGTCACCGTGTGGGGAATCACAGACACAGACACCGTCCCGTCAGAATGTGGGGAATCAAAGACACAGACCCTGTCCCGTCACCGTGTGGTGAATCACAGACACAGACCCCATCCCGTCACCGTGTGGGGAATCACAGACACAGACTCCGTCCTGTCAGAATGTGGGGAATCAAAGAAACAGACCCTGTCCCGTCGCCGTGTGGTGAATCACAGACACAGACCCTGTGCCGTCACCGTGTGGGGAATCACAGATACAGACCCCGTCCCGTCATTGTGTGGGAGAATCACTGACACAGACCCCGTCCCGTCATCGTGTGGGTGAATCACAGACACAGACCCGGTCCCGTCACCATGTGGGGGAAACACTTACACAGACCCCGTCCCGTCATTGTGTGGGTTAATCACAGACACAGACCCCGTCCCGTCACCGTGTGGGGGAATCATAGACACAGATCCCGTCCTGTCACCGTGTGGGGAATCACAGACATGGGCCACGTCCCGTCACCGTGTGGGGGAATCACAGACACAGACCCCGTGCCGTCACGGTGTGGGGAATCACAGACACAGACTCCGTCCCGTCAGAATATGGGGAATCAAAGACACAGACCCTGTCCCGTCACCGTGTGGTGAATCACAGACACAGACCCCGTCCCGTCACCGTGTGGGGAATCACAGACACGGACCTCGTCCAATCACCGTGTGGGGAATCACAGACCCCGTCCCGTCACCGTGTTGGGAACCACAGACACAGACCCCGTCCCGTCACTGTGTGGAGAATCACAGACACAGACCCTGTCCAGTCACCGTGTGGGGGAATCACAGACACAGACCCCGTCCCGTCACCGTGCGAGGGAATCACAGACACAGACCCTGTCCCGTCACCATGCGGCAATCACAGACACGGACCACGTCCGATCACCGTGTGGGGAATCACAGACCCCGTCCTGTCACTGTGTGAGAGAATCACTGACACAGACCCCGTCCCGTCACTGTGTTGGGAATCACAGACACAGACCCCGTCCGGTCACCGTGTGGAGAATCACAGACACAGACCCCGTCCCGTCACCGTGTGGAGAATCACAGACACAGACCCCGTCCCGTCACCTTGTGGGGGAATCACAGACACCGACCCCGTCCCGTCACCATGTGGGGAATCACAGACAGACCCCGTCCTGTCACCGTGTAGGGTATCACAGACAGACACCGTCCCATCACCATGTGGGGGAATCACAGACACAGATTCCGTCCCGTCACCGTGTGGGGAATCACAGACACGGACCACGTCCAATCACCGTGTGGGGAATCACAGACCCCGTCCTGTCACTGTGTGAGAGAATCACAGACACAGACCCCGTCCCGTCACCGTGTTTGGGAATCACTGACACAGACCCCGTCCCGTCATCGTGTGGGTGAATCACAGACACAGACCACGTCCCGTCACCGTGTGGGGGAATCACTGACACAGACCACGTCCCGTCATTGTGTGGGTGAATCACAGACACAGACCCCGTCCCGTCACCGTGTGGGGAATCACAGACACAGACTCCGTCCTGTCAGAATGTGGGGAATCAAAGACACAGACCCTGTCCCGTCACCGTGTGGTGAATCACAGACACAGACCCCGTCCCGTCACCATGTGGGGGAAACACTTACACAGACCCCGTCCCGTCATTGTGTGGGTTAATCACAGACACAGACCCCGTCCCGTCACCGTGTGGAGAATCACAGACACAGACCCCGTCCCGTCACCTTGTGGGGGAATCACAGACACCGACCCCGTCCCGTCACCATGTGGGGAATCACAGACAGACCCCGTCCTGTCACCGTGTGGGGAATCACAGACACAGACCCCGTCCCATCACCGTATGGGGGAATCACAGACACAGACTCCGTCCCGTCACCGTGTGGTGGAATCACAGACACAGACCCCTTCCCGTCACCGTGTGGGGGAATCACAGATACAGACACCGTCCCGTCACCGTGTGGGGAATCACAGACAGACCCCGTCCTGTCACCGTGTAGGGTATCACAGACAGACACCGTCCCATCACCGTGTGGGGGAATCACAGACACAGACTCTGTCCCATCACCATGTGGGGAATCCCAGACACAGACCCCGTCCCGTCACCGTGTGGGGAATCACAGACACAGACTCCGTCCTGTCAGAATGTGGGGAATCAAAGACACAGACCCTGTCCCGTCACCGTGTGGTGAATCACAGACACAGACCCCGTGCCGTCACCGTGTGGGCAATCACAGATACAGAACCCATCCCGTCATTGTGTGGGGGAATCACTGACACAGACCCCGTCCCGTCATCGTGTGGGTGAATCACAGACACAGACCCCGTCCCGTCACCGTGTGGGGGATACACTTACACAGACCCCGTCCCGTCATTGTGTGGGTTAATCACAGACACAGACCCCGTCCCGTCACCGTGTGGGGGAATCACAGACACAGATCCCGTCCTGTCACCGTGTGGGGAATCACAGACACGGACCACGTCCAATCACCGTGTGGGGAATCGCAGACTCCGTCCCGTCACCGTGTTGGGAATCACAGACACAGACCCCGTCCCGTCACCGTGTGGGGGAATCACAGACACAGACCCCGTGCCGTCACCGTGTGGGGAATCACAGACACAGACACCGTCCCGTCAGAATGTGGGGAATCAAAGACACAGACCCTGTCCCGTCACCGTGTGGTGAATCACAGACACAGACCCCATCCCGTCACCGTGTGGGGAATCACAGACACAGACTCCGTCCTGTCAGAATGTGGGGAATCGAAGACACAGACCCTGTCCCGTCGCCGTGTGGTGAATCACAGACACAGACCCTGTGCCGTCACCGTGTGGGGAATCACAGATACAGACCCCGTCCCGTCATTGTGTGGGAGAATCACTGACACAGACCCCGTCCCGTCATCGTGTGGGTGAATCACAGACACAGACCCCGTCCCGTCACCATGTGGGGGAAACACTTACACAGACCCCGTCCCGTCATTGTGTGGGTTAATCACAGACACAGACCCCGTCCCGTCACCGTGTGGGGGAATCATAGACACAGATCCCGTCCTGTCACCGTGTGGGGAATCACAGACATGGGCCACGTCCCGTCACCGTGTGGGGGAATCACAGACACAGACCCCGTGCCGTCACGGTGTGGGGAATCACAGACACAGACTCCGTCCCGTCAGAATATGGGGAATCAAAGACACAGACCCTGTCCCGTCACCGTGTGGTGAATCACAGACACAGACCCCGTCCCGTCACCGTGTGGGGAATCACAGACACGGACCTCGTCCAATCACCGTGTGGGGAATCACAGACCCCGTCCCGTCACCGTGTTGGGAACCACAGACACAGACCCCGTCCCGTCACTGTGTGGAGAATCACAGACACAGACCCTGTCCCGTCACCGTGTGGGGGAATCACAGACACAGACCCCGTCCCGTCACCGTGCGAGGGAATCACAGACACAGACCCTGTCCCGTCACCATGCGGCAATCACAGACACGGACCACGTCCGATCACCGTGTGGGGAATCACAGACCCCGTCCTGTCACTGTGTGAGAGAATCACTGACACAGACCCCGTCCCGTCACTGTGTTGGGAATCACAGACACAGACCCCGTCCCGTCACCGTGTGGAGAATCACAGACACAGACCCGTCCCGTCATCTTGTGGGGGAATCACAGACACCGACCCCGTCCCGTCACCATGTGGGGAATCACAGACAGACCCCGTCCTGTCACCGTGTGGGGAATCACAGACACAGACCCCGTCCCATCACCGTGTGGGGGAATCACAGACACCGACCCCGTCCCGTCACCCTCTGGGGAATCACAGACAGACCCCGTCCTGTCATCGTGTGGGGAATCACAGACACATTTCCCGTCCCATCACCGTGTGGGGGAATCACTGACACAGACCCCGTCCTGTCACCATGTGGGGAATCACAGACACAGACCCTGTCCCGTCACCATGAGGGGGAATCACTGACACAGACCCCGTCCCGTCACAGTGTAGGGAATCACAGACACAGACCCCGTCCCGTCACCGTGTGGGGGAATCACAGACACAGACCCCGCCCCGTCACTGTGTGGGGAAATCACAGACACAGACTCCGTCCCGTCACCGTGTGGTGGAATTACAGACACAGACCCCTTCCCGTCACCGTGTGGGGTAATCACAGATACAGACCCCGTCCCGTCACCGTGTGGGGAATCACAGACAGACCCCGTCCTGTCACCGTGTAGGGTATCACAGACAGACACCGTCACATCACCATGTGGGGGAATCACAGACACAGATTCCGTCCCGTCACCGTGTGGGGAATCACAGACACGGACCACGTCCAATCACCGTGTGGGGAATCACAGACCCCGTCCCGTCACCGTGTTGGGAACCACAGACACAGACCCCGTCCCGTCACTGTGTGGAGAATCACAACACAGACCCTGTCCCGTCACCGTGTGGGGGAATAACAGACACAGACCCCGTCCCGTCACCGTGTGAGGGAATCACAGACACAGACCCTGTCCCGTCACCATGCGGGGAATCACAGACACGGACCACGTCCGATCACCGTGTGGGGAATCACAGACCCCGTCCTGTCACTGTGTGAGAGAATCACTGACACAGACCCCGTCCCATCACTGTGTTGGGAATCACAGACACAGACCCCGTCCCGTCAGCGTGTGGAGAATCACAGACACAGACCCCGTCCCATCACCGTGTGGGGGAATCACAGACACAGACCCCGTCCCATCACCTTGTGGGGGAAACACAGACACAGACCCCGTCCCGTCACCATGTTGGGAATCACAGACACAGACCCCGTCCCGTCACAGTGTGGGGAAATCACAGACACAGACCCCGTCCTGTCACCATGTGGGGAATCACAGACACAGACCCTGTCCTGTCACCATGAGGGGGAATCGCTGACACAGACCCCGTCCCGTCACAGTGTTGGGAATCACAGACACAGACCCCGTCCCGTCACCGTGTGGGGGAATCACAGACACAGACCCCGCCCCGTCACCGTGTGGGGAAATCACAGACACAGACTCCGTCCCGTCACCGTGTGGTGGAATTACAGACACAGACCCCTTCCCGTCACCGTGTGGGGTAATCACAGATACAGACCCCGTCCCGTCACCGTGTGGGGAATCACAGACAGACCCCGTCCCGTCACCGTGTAGGGTATCACAGACAGACACCGTCACATCACCATGTGGGGGAATCACAGACACAGATTCCGTCCCGTCACCGTGTGGGGACTCACAGACACGGACCACGTCCAATCACCGTGTGGGGAATCACAGACCCCGTCCCGTCACCGTGTTGGGAACCACAGACACAGACCCCGTCCCGTCACTGTGTGGAGAATCACAACACAGACCCTGTCCCGTCACCGTGTGGGGGAATAACAGACACAGACCCCGTCCCGTCACCGTGTGAGGGAATCACAGACACAGACCCTGTCCCGTCACCATGCGGGGAATCACAGACACGGACCACGTCCGATCACCGTGTGGGGAATCACAGACCCCGTCCTGTCACTGTGTGAGAGAATCACTGACACAGACCCCGTCCCATCACTGTGTTGGGAATCACAGACACAGACCCCGTCCCGTCAGCGTGTGGAGAATCACAGACACAGACCCCGTCCCATCACCGTGTGGGGGAATCACAGACACAGACCCCGTCCCATCACCTTGTGGGGGAAACACAGACACAGACCCCGTCCCGTCACCATGTTGGGAATCACAGACACAGACCCCGTCCCGTCACAGTGTGGGGAAATCACAGACACAGACTCCGTCCCGTCACCATGTAGTGGAATCACAGACACAGACCCCTTCCCGTCACCGTGTGGGTGAATCAGAGATACAGACCCCGTCCCGTCACCGTGTGGGGAATCACAGACAGACCCCGTCCTGTCACCGTGTAGGGTATCACAGACAGACACCGTTCCATCACCCTGTGGGGGAATCACAGACACAGACGCAGTCCCATCACCGTGTGGGGAATCCCAGACACAGACACCGTCCCGTCACCGTGTGGGGGAAACACAGACACAGACCCCGTGCCATCACCGTGTGGGGAATCACAGATACAGACCCCGTCCAGTCATTGTGTGGGGGAATCACTGACACAGACCCCGTCCCGTCATAGTGTGGGTGAATCACAGACACAGACCCCGTCCCGTCACCGTGTGGGGGAAACACTTACACAGACCCCGTCCCATCACCGTGTGGGGGAAACACAGACACAGACCCCGTGCCATCACCGTGTGGGGAATCACAGATACAGACCCCGTCCAGTCATTGTGTGGGGGAATCACTGACACAGACCCCGTCCCGTCATTGTGTGGGTTAATCACAGACACAGACCCTGTCCCGTCACCATGCGGGGAATCACAGACACGGACCACGTCCGATCACCGTGTGGGGAATCACAGACCCCGTCCTGTCACTGTGTGAGAGAATCACTGACACAGACCCCGTCCCATCACTGTGTTGGGAATCACAGACACAGACCCCGTCCCGTCAGCGTGTGGAGAATCACAGACACAGACCCCGTCCCATCACCGTGTGGGGGAATCACAGACACAGACCCCGTCCCATCACCTTGTGGGGGAAACACAGACACAGACCCCGTCCCGTCACCATGTTGGGAATCACAGACACAGACCCCGTCCCGTCACCGTGTGGGGAAATCACAGACACAGACTCCGTCCCGTCACCATGTAGTGGAATCACAGACACAGACCCCTTCCCGTCACCGTGTGGGTGAATCACAGATACAGACCCCGTCCCGTCACCGTGTGGGGAATCACAGACAGACCCCGTCCTGTCACCGTGTAGGGTATCACAGACAGACACCGTTCCATCACCCTGTGGGGGAATCACAGACACAGACGCAGTCCCATCACCGTGTGGGGAATCCCAGACACAGACACCGTCCCGTCACCGTGTGGGGGAAACACAGACACAGACGCCGTGCCATCACCGTGTGGGGAATCACAGATACAGACCCCGTCCCGTCATTGTGTGGGGGAATCACTGACACAGACCCCGTCCCGTCATAGTGTGGGTGAATCACAGACACAGACCCCGTCCCGTCACCGTGTGGGGGAAACACTTACACAGACCCCGTCCCGTCATTGTGTGGGTTAATCACAGACACAGACCCCGTCCCGTCACTGTGTGGGGGAATCACAGACACAGATCCCGTCCTGTCACCGTGTGGGGAATCACAGACATGGGCCACGTCCCGTCACCGTGTGAGGGATCACAGACACAGACCCTGTCCTGTCACCGTGTGGGGAATCACAGACACAGGCCCTGTCCCATCACTGTGTGGGGAATCACTGACACAGACCCCGTCCCGTCACCGTGTGGGGGAATCACTGACACAGACCCAGTCCCCTCACCGTGTGGGGAATCACAGACAGAGAACCCGTCCCGTCACCGTGTGGGGGAATCACAGACACAGATTCCGTCCCGTCACCATGTGGGGAATCACAGACACGGACCACGTCCAATCACCGTGTGGGGAATCACAGACCCCGTCCCGTCACCGTGTTGGGAACCACAGACACAGACCCCGTCCCATCACTGTGTGGAGAATCACAGACACAGACCCTGTCCCATCACCGTGTGGGGGAATCACAGACACAGACCCAATCCCGTCACCGTGTGGGGAATCACAGACAGAGAACCCGTCCCGTCACCGTGTGGGGGAATCACAGACACAGATTCCGTCCCGTCACCATGTGCGGAATCACAGACACGGACCACGTCCAATCACCGTGTGGGGAATCACAGACCCCGTCCCGTCACCGTGTTGGGAACCACAGACACAGACCCCGTCTCGTCACCGTGTGGGGAAATCACAGACACAGACTCCGTCCCGTCACCGTGTGGTGAAATCACAGACACAGACCCTTCCCGTCACCGTGTGGGGGAATCACAGATACAGACCCCGTCCCGTCACCGTGTGGGGAATCACAGACAGACCCAGTCCTGTCACCATGTAGGGTATCACAGACAGACACCGTCCCATCACCGTGTGGGGGAATCACAGACACAGACACAGTCCCGTCACCGTGTGAGGGAATCACAGACACAGACCCTGTCCCGACACAATGCGGGGAATCACAGACACGGACCACGTCCGATCACCGTGTGGGGAATCACAGATACAGACCCCGTCCCGTCACCGTGTGGGGAATCACAGACAGACCCCGTCCTGTCACCATGTAGGGTATCACAGACAGACACCGTCCCATCACCGTGTGGGGGAATCACAGACACAGACCCCGTCCCGTCACCGTGTGAGGGAATCACAGACACAGACCCTGTCCCGACACAATGCGGGGAATCACAGACACGGACCACGTCCGATCACCGTGTGGGGAATCACAGACCCCGTCCTGTCACTGTGTGAGAGAATCACAGACACAGACCCCGTCCCGTCACAGTGTTGGGAATCACAGACACAGACCCCGTCCCGTCACCGTGTGGGGGAATCACAGACACAGACCCCGTCCCGTCACCGTGTGGGGAAATCACAGACACAGACTCCGTCCCGTCACCGTGTGGTGGAATTACAGACACAGACCCCTTCCCGTCACCGTGTGGGGTAATCACAGATACAGACCCCGTCCCGTCACCGTGTGGGGAATCACAGACAGACCCCGTCCTGTCACCGTGTAGGGTATCACAGACAGACACCGTCCCATCACCATGTGGGGGAATCACAGACACAGATTCCGTCCCGTCACCGTGTGGGGAATCACAGACACGGACCACGTCCAATCACCGTGTGGGGAATCACAGACCCCGTCCCGTCACCGTGTTGGGAACCACAGACACAGACCCCGTCCCGTCACTGTGTGGAGAATCACAGACACAGACCCTGTCCCGTCACCGTGTGGGGGAATAACAGACACAGACCCCGTCCCGTCACCGTGCGAGGGAATCACAGACACAGACCCTGTCCCGTCACCATGCGGCAATCACAGACACGGACCACGTCCGATCACCGTGTGGGGAATCACAGACCCCGTCCTGTCACTGTGTGAGAGAATCACTGACACAGACCCCGTCCCGTCACTGTGTTGGGAATCACAGACACAGACCCCGTCCCGTCACCGTGTGGAGAATCACAGACACAGACCCGTCCCGTCACCTTGTGGGGGAATCACAGACACCGACCCCGTCCCGTCACCATGTGGGGAATCACAGACAGACCCCGTCCTGTCACCGTGTGGGGAATCACAGACACAGACCCCGTCCCATCACCGTGTGGGGGAATCACAGACACCGACCCCGTCCCGTCACCCTCTGGGGAATCACAGACAGACACCGTCCTGTCATCGTGTGGGGAATCACAGACACATTTCCCGTCCCATCACCGTGTGGGGGAATCACTGACACAGACCCCGTCCTGTCACCATGTGGGGAATCACAGACACAGACCCTGTCCAGTCACCATGAGGGGGAATCACTGACACAGACCCCGTCCCGTCACAGTGTTGGGAATCACAGACACAGACCCCGTCCCGTCACCGTGTGGGGGAATCACAGACACAGACACTGTCCCGTCACCATGAGGGGGAATCACTGACACAGACCCCGTCCCGTCACCGTGTTGGGAATCACAGACACAGACCCCGTCCCGTCACCGTGTGGGGGAATCACAGACACAGACCCTGTCCCGTCACAGTGTTGGGAATCACAGACACAGACCCCGTCCCGTCACCGTGTGGGGGAATCACAGACACAGACCCCGTCCCGTCACCGTGTGGGGAAATCACAGACACAGACTCCGTCCCGTCACCGTGTGGTGGAATTACAGACACAGACCCCTTCCCGTCACCGTGTGGGGTAATCACAGATACAGACCCCGTCCCGTCACCGTGTGGGGAATCACAGACAGACCCCGTCCTGTCACCGTGTAGGGTATCACAGACAGACACCGTCCCATCACCATGTGGGGGAATCACAGACACAGATTCCGTCCCGTCACCGTGTGGGGAATCACAGACACGGACCACGTCCAATCACCGTGTGGGGAATCACAGACCCCGTCCTGTCACTGTGTGAGAGAATCACAGACACAGACCCCGTCCCGTCACCGTGTGGGGGAATCACTGACACAGACCCCGTCCCGTCATCGTGTGGGTGAATCACAGACACAGACCACGTCCCGTCACCGTGTGGGGGAATCACTGACACAGACCACGTCCCGTCATTGTGTGGGTGAATCACAGACACAGACCCCGTCCCGTCACCGTGTGGGGAATCACAGACACAGACTCCGTCCTGTCAGAATGTGGGGAATCAAAGACACAGACCCTGTCCCGTCACCGTGTGGTGAATCACAGACACAGACCCTGTGCCGTCACCGTGTGGGGAATCACAGATACAGACCCCGTCCCGTCATTGTGTGGGAGAATCACTGACACAGACCCCGTCCCGTCATCGTGTGGGTGAATCACAGACACAGACCCCGTCCCGTCACCATGTGGGGGAAACACTTACACAGACCCCGTCCCGTCATTGTGTGGGTTAATCACAGACACAGACCCCGTCCCGTCACCGTGTGGAGAATCACAGACACAGACCCCGTCCCGTCACCTTGTGGGGGAATCACAGACACCGACCCCGTCCCGTCACCATGTGGGGAATCACAGACAGACCCCGTCCTGTCACCGTGTGGGGAATCACAGACACAGACCCCGTCCCATCACCGTGTGGGGGAATCACAGACACCGACCCCGTCCCGTCACCCTCTGGGGAATCACAGACAGACCCCGTCCTGTCATCGTGTGGGGAATCACAGACACATTTCCCGTCCCATCACCGTGTGGGGGAATCACTGACACAGACCCCGTCCTGTCACCATGTGGGGAATCACTGACACAGACCCCGTCCCGTCACAGTGTTGGGAATCACAGACACAGACCCCGTCCCGTCACCGTGTGGGGGAATCACAGACACAGACCCCGTCCCGTCACCGTGTGGGGAAATCACAGACACAGACTCCGTCCCGTCACCGTGTGGTGGAATTACAGACACAGACCCCTTCCCGTCACCGTGTGGGGTAATCACAGATACAGACCCCGTCCCGTCACCGTGTGGGGAATCACAGACAGACCCCGTCCTGTCACCGTGTAGGGTATCACAGACAGACACCGTCCCATCACCATGTGGGGGAATCACAGACACAGATTCCGTCCCGTCACCGTGTGGGGAATCACAGACACGGACCACGTCCAATCACCGTGTGGGGAATCACAGACCCCGTCCTGTCACTGTGTGAGAGAATCACAGACACAGACCCCGTCCCGTCACCGTGTGGGGGAATCACTGACACAGACCCCGTCCCGTCATCGTGTGGGTGAATCACAGACACAGACCACGTCCCGTCACCGTGTGGGGGAATCACTGACACAGACCACGTCCCGTCATTGTGTGGGTGAATCACAGACACAGACGCCGTCCCGTCACCGTGTGGGGGAATCACAGACACAGATCCCGTCCCGTCACCGTGTGGGGAATCACAGACATGGGCCATGTCCCGTCACCGTGTGAGGGATCACAGACACAGACCCCGTCCTGTCACCGTGTGGGGAATCACAGACACAGACCCCGTCCCATCACCGTGTGGCGGAATCACAGACACGGACCCCTTCCCGTCACCCTCTGGGGAATCACAGACAGACCCCGTCCTGTCATCCTGTGGGGAATCACAGACACATTTCCCGTCCCATCACCGTGTGGGGGAATCACTGACACAGACCCCGTCCTGTCACCATGTGGGGAATCACAGACACAGACCCTGTCCCGTCACAGTGTTGGGAATCACAGACACAGACCCCGTCCCGTCACCGTGTGGGGGAATCACAGACACAGACCCCGTCCCATCACCGTGTGGGGAAATCACAGACACAGACTCCGTCCCGTCACCGTGTGGTGGAATCACAGACACAGACCCCTTCCCGTCACCGTGTGGGGGAATCACAGATACAGACCCCGTCCCGTCACCGTGTGGGGAATCACAGACAGACCCCGTCCTGTCACCGTGTAGGGTATCACAGACAGACACCGTCCCATCACCGTGTGGTGGAATCACAGACACAGACTCTGTCCCATCACCATGTGGGGAATCCCAGACACAGACCCCGTCCCGTCACCGTGTGGGGAATCACAGACACAGACTCCGTCCTGTCAGAATGTGGGGAATCAAAGACACAGACCCTGTCCCGTCACCGTGTGGTGAATCACAGACACAGACCCCGTGCCGTCACCGTGTGGGGAATCACAGATACAGACCCCATCCCGTCATTGTGTGGGGGAATCACTGACACAGACCCCGTCCCGTCATCGTGTGGGTGAATCACAGACACAGACCCCGTCCCGTCACCGTGTGGGGGATACACTTACACAGACCCCGTCCCGTCATTGTGTGGGTTAATCACAGACACAGACCCCGTCCCGTCACCGTGTGGGGGAATCACAGACACAGATCCTGTCCTGTCACCGTGTGGGGAATCACAGACACGGACCACGTCCAATCACCGTGTGGGGAATCGCAGACTCCGTCCCGTCACCGTGTTGGGAATCACAGACACAGACCCCGTCCCGTCACCGTGTGGGGGAATCACAGACACAGACCCCGTGCCGTCACCGTGTGGGGAATCACAGACACAGACACCGTCCCGTCAGAATGTGGGGAATCAAAGACACAGACCCTGTCCCGTCACCGTGTGGTGAATCACAGACACAGACCCCATCCCGTCACCGTGTGGGGAATCACAGACACAGACTCCGTCCTGTCAGAATGTTTGGAATCAAAGACACAGACCCTGTCCCGTCGCCGTGTGGTGAATCACAGACACAGACCCTGTGCCGTCACCGTGTGGGGAATCACAGATACAGACCCCGTCCCGTCATTGTGTGGGAGAATCACTGACACAGACCCCGTCCCGTCATCGTGTGGGTGAATCACAGACACAGACCCCGTCCCGTCACCATGTGGGGGAAACACTTACACAGACCCCGTCCCGTCATTGTGTGGGTTAATCACAGACACAGACCCCGTCCCGTCACCGTGTGGGGGAATCATAGACACAGATCCCGTCCTGTCACCGTGTGGGGAATCACAGACATGGGCCACGTCCCGTCACCGTGTGGGGGAATCACAGACACAGACCCCGTGCCGTCACGGTGTGGGGAATCACAGACACAGACTCCGTCCCGTCAGAATATGGGGAATCAAAGACACAGACCCTGTCCCGTCACCGTGTGGTGAATCACAGACACAGACCCCGTCCCGTCATCGTGTGGGTGAATCACAGACACAGACCCCGTCCCGTCACCGTGTGGGGGATACACTTACACAGACCCCGTCCCGTCATTGTGTGGGTTAATCACAGACACAGACCCCGTCCCGTCACCGTGTGGGGGAATCACAGACACAGATCCTGTCCTGTCACCGTGTGGGGAATCACAGACACGGACCACGTCCAATCACCGTGTGGGGAATCGCAGACTCCGTCCCGTCACCGTGTTGGGAATCACAGACACAGACCCCGTCCCGTCACCGTGTGGGGGAATCACAGACACAGACCCCGTGCCGTCACCGTGTGGGGAATCACAGACACAGACACCGTCCCGTCAGAATGTGGGGAATCAAAGACACAGACCCTGTCCCGTCACCGTGTGGTGAATCACAGACACAGACCCCATCCCGTCACCGTGTGGGGAATCACAGACACAGACTCCGTCCTGTCAGAATGTTTGGAATCAAAGACACAGACCCTGTCCCGTCGCCGTGTGGTGAATCACAGACACAGACCCTGTGCCGTCACCGTGTGGGGAATCACAGATACAGACCCCGTCCCGTCATTGTGTGGGAGAATCACTGACACAGACCCCGTCCCGTCATCGTGTGGGTGAATCACAGACACAGACCCCGTCCCGTCACCATGTGGGGGAAACACTTACACAGACCCCGTCCCGTCATTGTGTGGGTTAATCACAGACACAGACCCCGTCCCGTCACCGTGTGGGGGAATCATAGACACAGATCCCGTCCTGTCACCGTGTGGGGAATCACAGACATAGGCCACGTCCCGTCACCGTGTGGGGGAATCACAGACACAGACCCCGTGCCGTCACGGTGTGGGGAATCACAGACACAGACTCCGTCCCGTCAGAATATGGGGAATCAAAGACACAGACCCTGTCCCGTCACCGTGTGGTGAATCACAGACACAGACCCCGTCCCGTCACCGTGTGGGGAATCACAGACACGGACCTCGTCCAATCACCGTGTGGGGAATCACAGACCCCGTCCCGTCACCGTGTTGGGAACCACAGACACAGACCCCGTCCCGTCACTGTGTGGAGAATCACAGACACAGACCCTTCCCGTCACCGTGTGGGGGAATCACAGATACAGACCCCGTCCCGTCACCGTGTGGGGAATCACAGACAGACCCCGTCCTGTCACCATGTAGGGTATCACAGACAGACACCGTCCCATCACCGTGTGGGGGAATCACAGACACAGACCCAGTCCCGTCACCGTGTGAGGGAATCACAGACACAGACCCTGTCCCGACACAATGCGGGGAATCACAGACACGGACCACGTCCGATCACCGTGTGGGGAATCACAGATACAGACCCCGTCCCGTCACCGTGTGGGGAATCACAGACAGACCCCGTCCTGTCACCATGTAGGGTATCACAGACAGACACCGTCCCATCACCGTGTGGGGGAATCACAGACACAGACCCCGTCCCGTCACCGTGTGAGGGAATCACAGACACAGACCCTGTCCCGACACAATGCGGGGAATCACAGACACGGACCACGTCCGATCACCGTGTGGGGAATCACAGACCCCGTCCTGTCACTGTGTGAGAGAATCACAGACACAGACCCCGTCCCGTCACAGTGTTGGGAATCACAGACACAGACCCCGTCCCGTCACCGTGTGGGGGAATCACAGACACAGACCCCGTCCCGTCACCGTGTGGGGAAATCACAGACACAGACTCCGTCCCGTCACCGTGTGGTGGAATTACAGACACAGACCCCTTCCCGTCACCGTGTGGGGTAATCACAGATACAGACCCCGTCCCGTCACCGTGTGGGGAATCACAGACAGACCCCGTCCTGTCACCGTGTAGGGTATCACAGACAGACACCGTCCCATCACCATGTGGGGGAATCACAGACACAGATTCCGTCCCGTCACCGTGTGGGGAATCACAGACACGGACCACGTCCAATCACCGTGTGGGGAATCACAGACCCCGTCCCGTCACCGTGTTGGGAACCACAGACACAGACCCCGTCCCGTCACTGTGTGGAGAATCACAGACACAGACCCTGTCCCGTCACCGTGTGGGGGAATAACAGACACAGACCCCGTCCCGTCACCGTGCGAGGGAATCACAGACACAGACCCTGTCCCGTCACCATGCGGCAATCACAGACACGGACCACGTCCGATCACCGTGTGGGGAATCACAGACCCCGTCCTGTCACTGTGTGAGAGAATCACTGACACAGACCCCGTCCCGTCACTGTGTTGGGAATCACAGACACAGACCCCGTCCCGTCACCGTGTGGAGAATCACAGACACAGACCCGTCCCGTCACCTTGTGGGGGAATCACAGACACCGACCCCGTCCCGTCACCATGTGGGGAATCACAGACAGACCCCGTCCTGTCACCGTGTGGGGAATCACAGACACAGACCCCGTCCCATCACCGTGTGGGGGAATCACAGACACCGACCCCGTCCCGTCACCCTCTGGGGAATCACAGACAGACACCGTCCTGTCATCGTGTGGGGAATCACAGACACATTTCCCGTCCCATCACCGTGTGGGGGAATCACTGACACAGACCCCGTCCTGTCACCATGTGGGGAATCACAGACACAGACCCTGTCCAGTCACCATGAGGGGGAATCACTGACACAGACCCCGTCCCGTCACAGTGTTGGGAATCACAGACACAGACCCCGTCCCGTCACCGTGTGGGGGAATCACAGACACAGACACTGTCCCGTCACCATGAGGGGGAATCACTGACACAGACCCCGTCCCGTCACCGTGTTGGGAATCACAGACACAGACCCCGTCCCGTCACCGTGTGGGGGAATCACAGACACAGACCCTGTCCCGTCACAGTGTTGGGAATCACAGACACAGACCCCGTCCCGTCACCGTGTGGGGGAATCACAGACACAGACCCCGTCCCGTCACCGTGTGGGGAAATCACAGACACAGACTCCGTCCCGTCACCGTGTGGTGGAATTACAGACACAGACCCCTTCCCGTCACCGTGTGGGGTAATCACAGATACAGACCCCGTCCCGTCACCGTGTGGGGAATCACAGACAGACCCCGTCCTGTCACCGTGTAGGGTATCACAGACAGACACCGTCCCATCACCATGTGGGGGAATCACAGACACAGATTCCGTCCCGTCACCGTGTGGGGAATCACAGACACGGACCACGTCCAATCACCGTGTGGGGAATCACAGACCCCGTCCTGTCACTGTGTGAGAGAATCACAGACACAGACCCCGTCCCGTCACCGTGTGGGGGAATCACTGACACAGACCCCGTCCCGTCATCGTGTGGGTGAATCACAGACACAGACCACGTCCCGTCACCGTGTGGGGGAATCACTGACACAGACCACGTCCCGTCATTGTGTGGGTGAATCACAGACACAGACCCCGTCCCGTCACCGTGTGGGGAATCACAGACACAGACTCCGTCCTGTCAGAATGTGGGGAATCAAAGACACAGACCCTGTCCCGTCACCGTGTGGTGAATCACAGACACAGACCCTGTGCCGTCACCGTGTGGGGAATCACAAATACAGACCCCGTCCCGTCATTGTGTGGGAGAATCACTGACACAGACCCCGTCCCGTCATCGTGTGGGTGAATCACAGACACAGACCCCGTCCCGTCACCATGTGGGGGAAACACTTACACAGACCCCGTCCCGTCATTGTGTGGGTTAATCACAGACACAGACCCCGTCCCGTCACCGTGTGGAGAATCACAGACACAGACCCCGTCCCGTCACCTTGTGGGGGAATCACAGACACCGACCCCGTCCCGTCACCATGTGGGGAATCACAGACAGACCCCGTCCTGTCACCGTGTGGGGAATCACAGACACAGACCCCGTCCCATCACCGTGTGGGGGAATCACAGACACCGACCCCGTCCCGTCACCCTCTGGGGAATCACAGACAGACCCCGTCCTGTCATCGTGTGGGGAATCACAGACACATTTCCCGTCCCATCACCGTGTGGGGGAATCACTGACACAGACCCCGTCCTGTCACCATGTGGGGAATCACTGACACAGACCCCGTCCCGTCACAGTGTTGGGAATCACAGACACAGACCCCGTCCCGTCACCGTGTGGGGGAATCACAGACACAGACCCCGTCCCGTCACCGTGTGGGGAAATCACAGACACAGACTCCGTCCCGTCACCGTGTGGTGGAATTACAGACACAGACCCCTTCCCGTCACCGTGTGGGGTAATCACAGATACAGACCCCGTCCCGTCACCGTGTGGGGAATCACAGACAGACCCCGTCCTGTCACCGTGTAGGGTATCACAGACAGACACCGTCCCATCACCATGTGGGGGAATCACAGACACAGATTCCGTCCCGTCACCGTGTGGGGAATCACAGACACGGACCACGTCCAATCACCGTGTGGGGAATCACAGACCCCGTCCTGTCACTGTGTGAGAGAATCACAGACACAGACCCCGTCCCGTCACCGTGTGGGGAATCACAGACAGACCCCGTCCTGTCACCGTGTAGGGTATCACAGACAGACACCGTCCCATCACCATGTGGTGGAATCACAGACACAGACTCTGTCCCATCACCATGTGGGGAATCCCAGACACAGACCCCGTCCCGTCACCGTGTGGGGAATCACAGACACAGACTCCGTCCTGTCAGAATGTGGGGAATCAAAGACACAGACCCTGTCCCGTCACCGTGTGGTGAATCACAGACACAGACCCCGTGCCGTCACCGTGTGGGGAATCACAGATACAGACCCCATCCCGTCATTGTGTGGGGGAATCACTGACACAGACCCCGTCCCGTCATCGTGTGGGTGAATCACAGACACAGACCCCGTCCCGTCACCGTGTGGGGGATACACTTACACAGACCCCGTCCCGTCATTGTGTGGGTTAATCACAGACACAGACCCCGTCCCGTCACCGTGTGGGGGAATCACAGACACAGATCCTGTCCTGTCACCGTGTGGGGAATCACAGACACGGACCACGTCCAATCACCGTGTGGGGAATCGCAGACTCCGTCCCGTCACCGTGTTGGGAATCACAGACACAGACCCCGTCCCGTCACCGTGTGGGGGAATCACAGACACAGACCCCGTGCCGTCACCGTGTGGGGAATCACAGACACAGACACCGTCCCGTCAGAATGTGGGGAATCAAAGACACAGACCCTGTCCCGTCACCGTGTGGTGAATCACAGACACAGACCCCATCCCGTCACCGTGTGGGGAATCACAGACACAGACTCCGTCCTGTCAGAATGTTTGGAATCAAAGACACAGACCCTGTCCCGTCGCCGTGTGGTGAATCACAGACACAGACCCTGTGCCGTCACCGTGTGGGGAATCACAGATACAGACCCCGTCCCGTCATTGTGTGGGAGAATCACTGACACAGACCCCGTCCCGTCATCGTGTGGGTGAATCACAGACACAGACCCCGTCCCGTCACCATGTGGGGGAAACACTTACACAGACCCCGTCCCGTCATTGTGTGGGTTAATCACAGACACAGACCCCGTCCCGTCACCGTGTGGGGGAATCATAGACACAGATCCCGTCCTGTCACCGTGTGGGGAATCACAGACATGGGCCACGTCCCGTCACCGTGTGGGGGAATCACAGACACAGACCCCGTGCCGTCACGGTGTGGGGAATCACAGACACAGACTCCGTCCCGTCAGAATATGGGGAATCAAAGACACAGACCCTGTCCCGTCACCGTGTGGTGAATCACAGACACAGACCCCGTCCCGTCACCGTGTGGGGAATCACAGACACGGACCTCGTCCAATCACCGTGTGGGGAATCACAGACCCCGTCCCGTCACCGTGTTGGGAACCACAGACACAGACCCCGTCCCGTCACTGTGTGGAGAATCACAGACACAGACCCTGTCCCGTCACCGTGTGGGGGAATCACAGACACAGACCCCGTCCCGTCACCGTGCGAGGGAATCACAGACACAGACCCTGTCCCGTCACCATGCGGCAATCACAGACACGGACCACGTCCGATCACTGTGTGGGGAATCACAGACCCCGTCCTGTCACTGTGTGAGAGAATCACTGACACAGACCCCGTCCCGTCACTGTGTTGGGAATCACAGACACAGACCCCGTCCCGTCACCGTGTGGAGAATCACAGACACAGACCCCGTCTCGTCACCTTGTGGGGGAATCACAGACACCGACCCCGTCCCGTCACCATGTGGGGAATCACAGACAGACCCCGTCCTGTCACCGTGTGGGGAATCACAGACACAGACCCCGTCCCATCACCGTGTGGGGGAATCACAGACACCAACCCCGTCCCGTCACCCTCTGGGGAATCACAGACAGACCCCGTCCTGTCATCGTGTGGGGAATCACAGACACATTTCCCGTCCCGTCACCGTGTGGGGGAATCACAGACACAGACCCCGTCCCGTCACCGTGTGGGGAAATCACAGACACAGACTCCGTCCCGTCACCGTGTGGTGGAATTACAGACACAGACCCCTTCCCGTCACCGTGTGGGGTAATCACAGATACAGACCCCGTCCCGTCACCGTGTGGGGAATCACAGACAGACCCCGTCCTGTCACCGTGTAGGGTATCACAGACAGACACCGTCACATCACCATGTGGGGGAATCACAGACACAGATTCCGTCCCGTCACTGTGTGGGGAATCACAGACACGGACCACGTCCAATCACCGTGTGGGGAATCACAGACCCCGTCCCGTCACCGTGTTGGGAACCACAGACACAGACCCCGTCCCGTCACTGTGTGGAGAATCACAACACAGACCCTGTCCCGTCACCGTGTGGGGGAACAACAGACACAGACCCCGTCCCGTCACCGTGTGAGGGAATCACAGACACAGACCCTGTCCCGTCACCATGCGGGGAATCACAGACACGGACCACGTCCGATCACCGTGTGGGGAATCACAGACCCCGTCCTGTCACTGTGTGAGAGAATCACTGACACAGACCCCGTCCCATCACTGTGTTGGGAATCACAGACACAGACCCCGTCCCGTCAGCGTGTGGAGAATCACAGACACAGACCCCGTCCCATCACCGTGTGGGGGAATCACAGACACAGACCCCGTCCCATCACCTTGTGGGGGAAACACAGACACAGACCCCGTCCCGTCACCATGTTGGGAATCACAGACACAGACCCCGTCCCGTCACCGTGTGGGGAAATCACAGACACAGACTCCGTCCCGTCACCATGTAGTGGAATCACAGACACAGACCCCTTCCCGTCACCGTGTGGGTGAATCACAGATACAGACCCCGTCCCGTCACCGTGTGGGGAATCACAGACAGACCCCGTCCTGTCACCGTGTAGGGTATCACAGACAGACACCGTTCCATCACCCTGTGGGGGAATCACAGACACAGACGCAGTCCCATCACCGTGTGGGGAATCCCAGACACAGACACCGTCCCGTCACCGTGTGGGGGAAACACAGACACAGACCCCGTGCCATCACCGTGTGGGGAATCACAGATACAGACCCCGTCCCGTCATTGTGTGGGGGAATCACTGACACAGACCCCGTCCCGTCATAGTGTGGGTGAATCACAGACACAGACCCCGTCCCGTCACCGTGTGGGGGAAACACTTACACAGACCCCGTCCCGTCACCGTGACGGGGAATCACTGACACAGACCCAGTCCCCTCACCGTGTGGGGAATCACAGACAGAGAACCCGTCCCGTCACCGTGTGGGGGAATCACAGACACAGATTCCGTCCCGTCACCATGTGGGGAATCACAGACACGGACCACGTCCAATCACCGTGTGGGGAATCACAGACCCCGTCCCGTCACCGTGTTGGGAACCACAGACACAGACCCCGTCCCATCACTGTGTGGAGAATCACAGACACAGACCCTGTCCCATCACCGTGTGGGGGAATCACAGACACAGACCCAATCCCGTCACCGTGTGGGGAATCACAGACAGAGAACCCGTCCCGTCACCGTGTGGGGGAATCACAGACACAGATTCCGTCCCGTCACCATGTGGGGAATCACAGACACGGACCACGTCCGATCACCGTGTGGGGAATCACAGACCCAGTCCCGTCACCGTGTGAGGGAATCACAGACACAGACCCTGTCCCGACACAATGCGGGGAATCACAGACACGGACCACGTCCGATCACCGTGTGGGGAATCACAGATACAGACCCCGTCCCGTCACCGTGTGGGGAATCACAGACAGACCCCGTCCTGTCACCATGTAGGGTATCACAGACAGACACCGTCCCATCACCGTGTGGGGGAATCACAGACACAGACCCCGTCCCGTCACCGTGTGAGGGAATCACAGACACAGAACCTGTCCCGACACAATGCGGGGAATCACAGACACGGACCACGTCCGATCACCGTGTGGGGAATCACAGACCCCGTCCTGTCACTGTGTGAGAGAATCACAGACACAGACCCCGTCCCGTCACAGTGTTGGGAATCACAGACACAGACCCCGTCCCGTCACCGTGTGGGGGAATCACAGACACAGACCCCGTCCCGTCACCGTGTGGGGAAATCACAGACACAGACTCCGTCCCGTCACCGTGTGGTGGAATTACAGACACAGACCCCTTCCCGTCACCGTGTGGGGTAATCACAGATACAGACCCCGTCCCGTCACCGTGTGGGGAATCACAGACAGACCCCGTCCTGTCACCGTGTAGGGTATCACAGACAGACACCGTCCCATCACCATGTGGGGGAATCACAGACACAGATTCCGTCCCGTCACCGTGTGGGGAATCACAGACACGGACCACGTCCAATCACCGTGTGGGGAATCACAGACCCCGTCCCGTCACCGTGTTGGGAACCACCGACACAGACCCCGTCCCGTCACTGTGTGGAGAATCACAGACACAGACCCTGTCCCGTCACCGTGTGGGGGAATAACAGACACAGACCCCGTCCCGTCACCGTGTGAGGGAATCACAGACACAGACCCTGTCCCGTCACCATGCGGGGAATCACAGACACGGACCACGTCCGATCACCGTGTGGGGAATCACAGACCCCGTCCTGTCACTGTGTGAGAGAATCACTGACACAGACCCCGTCCCATCACTGTGTTGGGAATCACAGACACAGACCCTGTCCCGTCAGCGTGTGGAGAATTACAGACACAGACCCCGTCCCATCACCGTGTGGGGGAATCACAGACACAGACCCCGTCCCATCACCTTGTGGGGGAAACACAGACACAGACCCCGTCCCGTCACCATGTTGGGAATCACAGACACAGACCCCGTCCAATCACCGTGTGGGGAATCACAGACACGGACCTCGTCCAATCACCGTGTGGGGAATCACAGACCCCGTCCCGTCACCGTGTTGGGAACCACAGACACAGACCCCGTCCCGTCACTGTGTGGAGAATCACAGACACAGACCCTGTCCCGTCACCGTGTGGGGGAATCACAGACACAGACCCCGTCCCGTCACCGTGCGAGGGAATCACAGACACAGACCCTGTCCCGTCACCATGCGGCAATCACAGACACGGACCACGTCCGATCACCGTGTGGGGAATCACAGACCCCGTCCTGTCACTGTGTGAGAGAATCACAGACACAGACCCCGTCCCGTCACTGTGTTGGGAATCACAGACACAGACCCCGTCCCGTCACGGTGTGGAGAATCACAGACACAGACCCCGTCCCGTCACCTTGTGGGGGAATCACAGACACCGACCCCGATCCGTCACCATGTGGGGAATCACAGACAGACCCCGTCCTGTCACCGTGTGGGGAATCACAGACACAGACCCCGTCCAATCACCGTGTGGGGGAATCACAGACACCGACCCCGTCCCGTCACCCTCTGGGGAATCACAGACAGACCCCGTCCTGTCATCGTGTGGGGAATCACAGACACATTTCCCGTCCCATCACCGTGTGGGGGAATCACTGACACAGACCCCGTCCTGTCACCATGTGGGGAATCACAGACACAGACCCTGTCCCGTCACCATGAGGGGGAATCACTGACACAGACCCCGTCCCGTCACAGTGTTGGGAATCACAGACACAGACCCCGTCCCATCATCATGTGGGGGTATCACAGACACAGACCCCGTCCCGTCACCGTGTGGGGGAATCACAGACACAGACCCCGTCCCGTCACCGTGTGGGGAAATCACAGACACAGACTCCGTCCCGTCACCGTGTGGTGGAATTACAGACACAGACCCCTTCCCGTCACCGTGTGGGGTAATCACAGATACAGACCCCGTCCCGTCACCGTGTGGGGAATCACAGACAGACCACGTCCTGTCACCGTGTAGGGTATCACAGACAGACACCGTCCCATCACCATGTGGGGGAATCACAGACACAGATTCCGTCCCGTCACCGTGTGGGGAATCACAGACACGGACCACGTCCAATCACCGTGTGGGGAATCACAGACCCCGTCCCGTCACCGTGTTGGGAACCACCGACACAGACCCCGTCCCGTCACTGTGTGGAGAATCACAGACACAGACCCCGTCCCGTCACCGTGTGAGGGAATCACAGACACAGACCCTGTCCCGTCACCATGCGGGGAATCACAGACACGGACCACGTCCGATCACCGTGTGGGGAATCACAGACCCCGTCCTGTCACTGTGTGAGAGAATCACTGACACAGACCCCGTCCCGTCACTGTGTTGGGAATCACAGACACAGACCCCGTCCCGTCAGCGTGTGGAGAATCACAGACACAGACCCCGTCCCATCACCGTGTGGGGGAATCACAGACACAGACCCCGTCCCATCACCTTGTGGGGGAAACACAGACACAGACACCGTCCCGTCACCATGTTGGGAATCACAGACACAGACCCCGTCCCGTCACCGTGTGCGGAAATCACAGACACAGACTCCGTCCCGTCACCGTGTAGTGGAATCACAGACACAGACCCCTTCCCGTCACCGTGTGGGGGAATCACAGACACAGATTCCGTCCCGTCACCATGTGGGGAATCAGACACGGACCACGTCCAATCACCGTGTGGGGAATCACAGACCCCGTCCCGTCACCGTGTTGGGAACCACAGACACAGACCCCGTCCCGTCACTGTGTGGAGAATCACAGACACAGACTCTGTCCCGTCACCGTGTGGGGGAATCACAGACACAGACCCCGTCCCGTCACCGTGTGAGGGAATCACAGACACAGACCCTGTCCCGTCACCATGCGGGGAATCACAGACACGGACCACGTCCGATCACCGTGTGGGGAATCACAGACCCCGTCCTGTCACTGTGTGAGAGAATCACTGACACAGACCCGGTCCCGTCACTGTGTTGGGAATCACAGACACAGACCCCGTCCCATCACCGTGTGGAGAATCACAGACACAGACCCCGTCCCGTCACCTTGTCGGGGAATAACAGACACCGACCCCGTCCCGTCACCATGTTGGGAATCACAGACACAGACCCCGTCCCGTCACCGTGTGGGGGAATCACAGACACAGACCCCGTCTCGTCACCGTGTGGGGAAATCACAGACACAGACTCCGTCCCGTCACCGTGTGGTGGAATCACAGACACAGACCCCTTCCCGTCACCGTGTGGGGGAATCACAGATACAGACCCCGTCCCGTCACCGTGTGGGGAATCACAGACAGACCCCGTCCTGTCACCATGTAGCGTATCACAGACAGACACCGTCCCATCACCGTGTGGGGGAATCACAGACACAGACCCCGTCCCGTCACCGTGTGAGGGAATCACAGACACAGACCCTGTCCCGACACAATGCGGGGAATCACAGACACGGACCACGTCCGATCACCGTGTGGGGAATCACAGACCCCGTCCTGTCACTGTGTGAGAGAATCACAGACACAGACCCCGTCCCGTCACCGTGTGGAGAATCACAGACACAGACCCCGTCCCGTCACCTTGTGGGGGAATCACAGACACCGACCCCGTCCCGTCACCATGTGGGGAATCACAGACAGACCCCGTCCTGTCACCGTGTGGGGAATCACAGACACAGACCCCGTTTCATCACCGTGTGGGGGAATCACAGACACAGACCCCGTCCCGTCACCGTGTGAGGGATCACAGACACAGACCCTGCCCTTTCACCGTGTGGGGAATCACAGACACAGACCCCGTCCTGTCACCATGTGAGGGATCACAGACAAAGACCCTGTCCTGTCACCGTGCGGGGAAACACAGACACAGACCCTGTCCCATCACCGTGTGTGGAAATCACAGACACAGACACTGTCCCATCACCGTGTGAGGGAATCACAGACACAGACCCCGTCCCGTCACCGTGTGTGGAAATCACAGACACAGACACTGTCCCGTCACCGTGTGAGGAAATCACTGACACAGACCCCGTCCCGTCACCGTGTGGGGGAATCACTGACACAGACCCAGTCCCGTCACCGTGTGGGGAATCACAGACAGAGAACCCGTCCCGTCACCGTGTGGGGGAATCACAGACACAGATTCCGTCCCGTCACCATGTGGGGAATCACAGACACGGACCACGTCCAATCACCGTGTGGGGAATCACAGACCCCGTCCCGTCACCGTGTTGGGAACCACAGACACAGACCCCGTCCCATCACTGTGTGGAGAATCACAGACACAGACCCTGTCCCGTCACCGCGTGGGGGAATCACAGACACAGACCCAGTCCCGTCACCGTGTGGGGAATCACAGACAGACAAACCCGTCCCGTCACCGTGTGGGGGAATCACAGACACAGATTCCGTCCCGTCACCATGTGGGGAATCACAGACACGGACCACGTCCAATCACCGTGTGGGGAATCACAGACCCCGTCCCGTCACCGTGTTGGGAACCACAGACACAGACCCCGTCCCGTCACTGTGTGGAGAATCACAGACACAGACCCTGTCCCGTCACCGTGTGGGGGAATCACAGACACAGACCCCGTCCCGTCACCGTGTGAGGGAATCACAGACACAGACCCTGTCCCGTCACCATGCAGGGAATCACAGACCCCGTCCTGTCACTGTGTGAGAGAATCACTGACACAGACCCCGTCCCGTCACTGTGTTGGGAATCACAGACACAGACCCCGTCCCGTCACCGTGTGGAGAATCACAGACACAGACCCGGTCCCGTCACCTTGTGGTGGAATCACAGACACCGACCCCGTCCCGTCACCATGTGGGGAATCACCGACAGACCCCGTCCTGTCACCGTGTGGGGAATCACAGACACAGACCCCGTCCCATCACCGTGTGGGGGAATCACTGACACAGACCCCGTCCCGTCACCGTGTGGGGGAATCACTGACACAGACCCAGTCCCGTCACCGTGTGGGGAATCACAGACAGAGAACCCGTCCCGTCACCGTGTGGGGGAATCACAGACACAGATTCTGTCCCGTCACCATGTGGGGAATCACAGACACGGACCACGTCCAATCACCGTGTTGGGAATCACAGACCCCGTCCCGTCACCGTGTTGGGAATCACCGACAGACCCCGTCCTGTCACCGTGTGGGGAATCACAGACACAGACCCCGTCCCATCACCGTGTGGGGGAATCACAGACACCGACCCCGTCCTGTCACCATGTGGGGAATCACAGACACAGACCCTGTCCCGTCACCATGTGGGGGAATCACAGACACAGACCCTGTCCCGTCACCATGCGGGGAATCACAGACACGGACCACGTCCGATCACCGTGTGGGGAATCACAGACCCCGTCCTGTCACTGTGTGAGAGAATCACTGACACAGACCCCGTCCCGTCACTGTGTTGGGAATCACAGACACAGACCCGGTCCCGTCACCTTGTGGGGGAATCACAGACACCGACCCCGTCCCGTCACCATGTGGGGAATCACCGACAGACCCCGTCCTGTCACCTTGTGGGGAATCACAGACACAGACCCCGTCCCATCACCGTGTGGGGGAATCACTGACACAGACCCCGTCCCGTCACCGTGTGGGGGAATCACTGACACAGACCCAGTCCCGTCACCGTGTGGGGAATCACAGACAGAGAACCCGTCCCGTCACCATGTGGGGGAATCACAGACACAGATTCTGTCCCGTCACCATGTGGGGAATCACAGACACGGACCTCGTCCAATCACCGTGTGGGGAATCACAGACCCCGTCCCGTCACCGTGTTAGGAATCACCGACAGACCCCGTCCTGTCACCGTGTGGGGAATCACAGACACAGACCCCGTCCCATCACCGTGTGGGGAATCACAGACACCGACCCCGTCCTGTCACCATGTGGGGAATCACAGACACAGACCCTGTCCCGTCACCATGTGGGGGAATCACTGACACAGACCCCGTCCCGTCACAGTGTTGGGAATCACAGACACAGACCCCGTCCCGTCACGGAGTGGGGGAATCCCAGACACAGACCCCGTCCCGTCACCGTGTGGGGGAAACACAGACACAGACCCCGTGCCGTCACCGTGTGGGGAATCACAGATACAGACCCCGTCCCGTCATTGTGTGGGGGAATAACTGACACAGACCCCGTCCCGTCATCGTGTGGGTGAATCACAGACACAGACCCCGTCCCGTCACCGTGTGGGGGAAACACTTACACAGACCCCGTCCCGTCATTGTGTGAGGAAATCACAGACACGGACCACGTCCAATCACCGTGTGGGGAATCACAGACCCCGTCCCATCACCGTGTTGGGAACCACAGACACAGACCCCGTCCCATCACTGTGTGGAGAATCACAGACACAGACCCTGTCCCGTCACCGCGTGGGGGAATCACAGACACAGACCCAGTCCCGTCACCGTGTGGGGAATCACAGACAGAGAACCCGTCCCGTCACCGTGTGGGGGAATCACAGACACAGATTCCGTCCCGTCACCATGTGGGGAATCACAGACACGGACCACGTCCAATCACCGTGTGGGGAATCACAGACCCCGTCCCGTCACCGTGTTGGGAACCACAGACACAGACCCCGTCCCGTCACTGTGTGGAGAATCACAGACACAGACCCTGTCCCGTCACCGTGTGGGGGAATCACAGACACAGACCCCGTCCCGTCACCGTGTGAGGGAATCACAGACACAGACCCTGTCCCGTCACCATGCGGGGAATCACAGACCTCGTCCTGTCACTGTGTGAGAGAATCACTGACACAGACTCCGTCCCGTCACTGTGTTGGGAATCACAGACACAGACCCCGTCCCGTCACCGTGTGGAGAATCACAGACACAGACCCCGTCCCGTCACCTTGTGGTGGAATCACAGACACCGACCCCGTCCCGTCACCATGTGGGGAATCACCGACAGACCCCGTCCTGTCACCGTGTGGGGAATCACAGACACAGACCCCGTCCCATCACCGTGTGGGGGAATCACTGACACAGACCCCGTCCCGTCACCGTGTGGGGGAATCACTGACACAGACCCAGTCCCGTCACCGTGTGGGGAATCACAGACAGAGAACCCGTCCCGTCACCGTGTGGGGGAATCACAGACACAGATTCTGTCCCGTCACCATGTGGGGAATCACAGACACGGACCACGTCCAATCACCGTGTGGGGAATCACAGACCCCGTCCCGTCACCGTGTTGGGAATCACCGACAGACCCCGTCCTGTCACCGTGTGGGGAATCACAGACACAGACCCCGTCCCATCACCGTGTGGGGGAATCACAGACACCGACCCCGTCCTGTCACCATGTGGGGAATCACAGACACAGACCCTGTCCCGTCACCATGTGGGGGAATCACAGACACAGACCCTGTCCCGTCACCATGCGGGGAATCACAGACACGGACCACGTCCGATCACCGTGTGGGGAATCACAGACCCCGTCCTGTCACTGTGTGAGAGAATCACTGACACAGACCCCGTCCCGTCACTGTGTTGGGAATCACAGACACAGACCCCGTCCCGTCACCGTGTGGAGAATCACAGACACAGACCCCGTCCCGTCACCTTGTGGGGGAATCACAGACACCGACCCCGTCCCGTCACCATGTGGGGAATCACCGACAGACCCCGTCCTGTCACCGTGTGGGGAATCACAGACACAGACCCCGTCCCATCACCGTGTGGGGGAATCCCAGACACAGACCCCGTCCCGTCACCGTGTGGGGGAAACACAGACACAGACCCCGTGCCGTCACCGTGTGGGGAATCACAGATACAGACCCCGTCCCGTCATTGTGTGGGGGAATAACTGACACAGACCCCGTCCCGTCATCGTGTGGGTGAATCACAGACACAGACCCCGTCCCGTCACCGTGTGGGGGAAACACTTACACAGACCCCGTCCCGTCATTGTGTGAGGAAATCACAGACACGGACCACGTCCAATCACCGTGTGGGGAATCACAGACCCCGTCCCATCACCGTGTTGGGAACCACAGACACAGACCCCGTCCCATCACTGTGTGGAGAATCACAGACACAGACCCTGTCCCGTCACCGCGTGGGGGAATCACAGACACAGACCCAGTCCCGTCACCGTGTGGGGAATCACAGACAGAGAACCCGTCCCGTCACCGTGTGGGGGAATCACAGACACAGATTCCGTCCCGTCACCATGTGGGGAATCACAGACACGGACCACGTCCAATCACCGTGTGGGGAATCACAGACCCCGTCCCGTCACCGTGTTGGGAACCACAGACACAGACCCCGTCCCGTCACTGTGTGGAGAATCACAGACACAGACCCTGTCCCGTCACCGTGTGGGGGAATCACAGACACAGACCCCGTCCCGTCACCGTGTGAGGGAATCACAGACACAGACCCTGTCCCGTCACCATGCGGGGAATCACAGACCTCGTCCTGTCACTGTGTGAGAGAATCACTGACACAGACTCCGTCCCGTCACTGTGTTGGGAATCACAGACACAGACCCCGTCCCGTCACCGTGTGGAGAATCACAGACACAGACCCCGTCCCGTCACCTTGTGGTGGAATCACAGACACCGACCCCGTCCCGTCACCATGTGGGGAATCACCGACAGACCCCGTCCTGTCACCGTGTGGGGAATCACAGACACAGACCCCGTCCCATCACCGTGTGGGGGAATCACTGACACAGACCCCGTCCCGTCACCGTGTGGGGGAATCACTGACACAGACCCAGTCCCGTCACCGTGTGGGGAATCACAGACAGAGAACCCGTCCCGTCACCGTGTGGGGGAATCACAGACACAGATTCTGTCCCGTCACCATGTGGGGAATCACAGACACGGACCACGTCCAATCACCGTGTGGGGAATCACAGACCCCGTCCCGTCACCGTGTTGGGAATCACCGACAGACCCCGTCCTGTCACCGTGTGGGGAATCACAGACACAGACCCCGTCCCATCACCGTGTGGGGGAATCACAGACACCGACCCCGTCCTGTCACCATGTGGGGAATCACAGACACAGACCCTGTCCCGTCACCATGTGGGGGAATCACAGACACAGACCCTGTCCCGTCACCATGCGGGGAATCACAGACACGGACCACGTCCGATCACCGTGTGGGGAATCACAGACCCCGTCCTGTCACTGTGTGAGAGAATCACTGACACAGACCCCGTCCCGTCACTGTGTTGGGAATCACAGACACAGACCCCGTCCCGTCACCGTGTGGAGAATCACAGACACAGACCCCGTCCCGTCACCTTGTGGGGGAATCACAGACACCGACCCCGTCCCGTCACCATGTGGGGAATCACCGACAGACCCCGTCCTGTCACCGTGTGGGGAATCACAGACACAGACCCCGTCCCATCACCGTGTGGGGGAATCACTGACACAGACCCCGTCCCGTCACCGTGTGGGGGAATCACTGACACAGACCCAGTCCCGTCACCGTGTGGGGAATCACAGACAGAGAACCCGTCCCGTCACCATGTGGGGGAATCACAGACACAGATTCTGTCCCGTCACCATGTGGGGAATCACAGACACGGACCACGTCCAATCACCGTGTGGGGAATCACAGACCACGTCCCGTCACCGTGTTAGGAATCACCGACAGACCCCGTCCTGTCACCGTGTGGGGAATCACAGACACAGACCCCGTCCCATCACCGTGTGGGGAATCACAGACACCGACCCCGTCCTGTCACCATGTGGGGAATCACAGACACAGACCCTGTCCCGTCACCATGTGGGGGAATCACTGACACAGACCCCGTCCCGTCACAGTGTTGGGAATCACAGACACAGACCCCGTCCCGTCACGGAGTGGGGGAATCCCAGACACAGACCCCGTCCCGTCACCGTGTGGGGGAAACACAGACACAGACCCCGTGCCGTCACCGTGTGGGGAATCACAGATACAGACCCCGTCCCGTCATTGTGTGGGGGAATAACTGACACAGACCCCGTCCCGTCATCGTGTGGGTGAATCACAGACACAGACCCCGTCCCGTCACCGTGTGGGGGAAACACTTACACAGACCCCGTCCCGTCATTGTGTGAGGAAATCACAGACACGGACCACGTCCAATCACCGTGTGGGGAATCACAGACCCCGTCCCATCACCGTGTTGGGAACCACAGACACAGACCCCGTCCCATCACTGTGTGGAGAATCACAGACACAGACCCTGTCCCGTCACCGCGTGGGGGAATCACAGACACAGACCCAGTCCCGTCACCGTGTGGGGAATCACAGACAGAGAACCCGTCCCGTCACCGTGTGGGGGAATCACAGACACAGATTCCGTCCCGTCACCATGTGGGGAATCACAGACACGGACCACGTCCAATCACCGTGTGGGGAATCACAGACCCCGTCCCGTCACCGTGTTGGGAACCACAGACACAGACCCCGTCCCGTCACTGTGTGGAGAATCACAGACACAGACCCTGTCCCGTCACCGTGTGGGGGAATCACAGACACAGACCCCGTCCCGTCACCGTGTGAGGGAATCACAGACACAGACCCTGTCCCGTCACCATGCGGGGAATCACAGACCTCGTCCTGTCACTGTGTGAGAGAATCACTGACACAGACTCCGTCCCGTCACTGTGTTGGGAATCACAGACACAGACCCCGTCCCGTCACCGTGTGGAGAATCACAGACACAGACCCCGTCCCGTCACCTTGTGGTGGAATCACAGACACCGACCCCGTCCCGTCACCATGTGGGGAATCACCGACAGACCCCGTCCTGTCACCGTGTGGGGAATCACAGACACAGACCCCGTCCCATCACCGTGTGAGGGAATCACAGACACAGACCCTGTCCCGTCACCATGCGGGGAATCACAGACCTCGTCCTGTCACTGTGTGAGAGAATCACTGACACAGACTCCGTCCCGTCACTGTGTTGGGAATCACAGACACAGACCCCGTCCCGTCACCGTGTGGAGAATCACAGACACAGACCCCGTCCCGTCACCTTGTGGTGGAATCACAGACACCGACCCCGTCCCGTCACCATGTGGGGAATCACCGACAGACCCCGTCCTGTCACCGTGTGGGGAATCACAGACACAGACCCCGTCCCATCACCGTGTGGGGGAATCACTGACACAGACCCCGTCCCGTCACCGTGTGGGGTAATCACTGACACAGACCCAGTCCCGTCACCGTGTGGGGAATCACAGACAGAGAACCCGTCCCGTCACCGTGTGGGGGAATCACAGACACAGATTCTGTCCCGTCACCATGTGGGGAATCACAGACACGGACCACGTCCAATCACCGTGTGGGGAATCACAGACCCCGTCCCGTCACCGTGTTGGGAATCACCGACAGACCCCGTCCTGTCACCGTGTGGGGAATCACAGACACAGACCCCGTCCCATCACCGTGTGGGGGAATCACAGACACCGACCCCGTCCTGTCACCATGTGGGGAATCACAGACACAGACCCTGTCCCGTCACCATGTGGGGGAATCACAGACACAGACCCTGTCCCGTCACCATGCGGGGAATCACAGACACGGACCACGTCCGATCACCGTGTGGGGAATCACAGACCCCGTCCTGTCACTGTGTGAGAGAATCACTGACACAGACCCCGTCCCGTCACTGTGTTGGGAATCACAGACACAGACCCCGTCCCGTCACCGTGTGGAGAATCACAGACACAGACCCCGTCCCGTCACCTTGTGGGGGAATCACAGACACCGACCCCGTCCCGTCACCATGTGGGGAATCACCGACAGACCCCGTCCTGTCACCGTGTGGGGAATCACAGACACAGACCCCGTCCCATCACCGTGTGGGGGAATCACTGACACAGACCCCGTCCCGTCACCGTGTGGGGGAATCACTGACACAGACCCAGTCCCGTCACCGTGTGGGGAATCACAGACAGAGAACCCGTCCCGTCACCATGTGGGGGAATCACAGACACAGATTCTGTCCCGTCACCATGTGGGGAATCACAGACACGGACCACGTCCAATCACCGTGTGGGGAATCACAGACCCCGTCCCGTCACCGTGTTAGGAATCACCGACAGACCCCGTCCTGTCACCGTGTGGGGAATCACAGACACAGACCCCGTCCCATCACCGTGTGGGGAATCACAGACACCGACCCCGTCCTGTCACCATGTGGGGAATCACAGACACAGACCCTGTCCCGTCACCATGTGGGGGAATCACTGACACAGACCCCGTCCCGTCACAGTGTTGGGAATCACAGACACAGACCCCGTCCCGTCACGGAGTGGGGGAATCCCAGACACAGACCCCGTCCCGTCACCGTGTGGGGGAAACACAGACACAGACCCCGTGCCGTCACCGTGTGGGGAATCACAGATACAGACCCCGTCCCGTCATTGTGTGGGGGAATAACTGACACAGACCCCGTCCCGTCATCGTGTGGGTGAATCACAGACACAGACCCCGTCCCGTCACCGTGTGGGGGAAACACTTACACAGACCCCGTCCCGTCATTGTGTGAGGAAATCACAGACACGGACCACGTCCAATCACCGTGTGGGGAATCACAGACCCCGTCCCATCACCGTGTTGGGAACCACAGACACAGACCCCGTCCCATCACTGTGTGGAGAATCACAGACACAGACCCTGTCCCGTCACCGCGTGGGGGAATCACAGACACAGACCCAGTCCCGTCACCGTGTGGGGAATCACAGACAGAGAACCCGTCCCGTCACCGTGTGGGGGAATCACAGACACAGATTCCGTCCCGTCACCATGTGGGGAATCACAGACACGGACCACGTCCAATCACCGTGTGGGGAATCACAGACCCCGTCCCGTCACCGTGTTGGGAACCACAGACACAGACCCCGTCCCGTCACTGTGTGGAGAATCACAGACACAGACCCTGTCCCGTCACCGTGTGGGGGAATCACAGACACAGACCCCGTCCCGTCACCGTGTGAGGGAATCACAGACACAGACCCTGTCCCGTCACCATGCGGGGAATCACAGACCTCGTCCTGTCACTGTGTGAGAGAATCACTGACACAGACTCCGTCCCGTCACTGTGTTGGGAATCACAGACACAGACCCCGTCCCGTCACCGTGTGGAGAATCACAGACACAGACCCCGTCCCGTCACCTTGTGGTGGAATCACAGACACCGACCCCGTCCCGTCACCATGTGGGGAATCACCGACAGACCCCGTCCTGTCACCGTGTGGGGAATCACAGACACAGACCCCGTCCCATCACCGTGTGGGGGAATCACTGACACAGACCCCGTCCCGTCACCGTGTGGGGGAATCACTGACACAGACCCAGTCCCGTCACCGTGTGGGGAATCACAGACAGAGAACCCGTCCCGTCACCGTGTGGGGGAATCACAGACACAGATTCTGTCCCGTCACCATGTGGGGAATCACAGACACGGACCACGTCCAATCACCGTGTGGGGAATCACAGACCCCGTCCCGTCACCGTGTTGGGAATCACCGACAGACCCCGTCCTGTCACCGTGTGGGGAATCACAGACACAGACCCCGTCCCATCACCGTGTGGGGGAATCACAGACACCGACCCCGTCCTGTCACCATGTGGGGAATCACAGACACAGACCCTGTCCCGTCACCATGTGGGGGAATCACAGACACAGACCCTGTCCCGTCACCATGCGGGGAATCACAGACACGGACCACGTCCGATCACCGTGTGGGGAATCACAGACCCCGTCCTGTCACTGTGTGAGAGAATCACTGACACAGACCCCGTCCCGTCACTGTGTTGGGAATCACAGACACAGACCCCGTCCCGTCACCGTGTGGAGAATCACAGACACAGACCCCGTCCCGTCACCTTGTGGGGGAATCACAGACACCGACCCCGTCCCGTCACCATGTGGGGAATCACCGACAGACCCCGTCCTGTCACCGTGTGGGGAATCACAGACACAGACCTCGTCCCATCACCGTGTGGGGGAATCACTGACACAGACCCCGTCCCGTCACCGTGTGGGGGAATCACTGACACAGACCCAGTCCCGTCACCGTGTGGGGAATCACAGACACCGACCCCGTCCTGTCACCATGTGGGGAATCACAGACACAGACCCTGTCCCGTCACCATGTGGGGGAATCACAGACACAGATTCTGTCCCGTCACCATGTGGGGAATCACAGACACGGACCACGTCCAATCACCGTGTGGGGAATCACAGACCCCGTCCCGTCACCGTGTTGGGAATCACCGACAGACCCCGTCCTGTCACCGTGTGGGGAATCACAGACACAGACACCGTCCCATCACCGTGTGGGGGAATCACAGACACCGACCCCGTCCTGTCACCATGTGGGGAATCACAGACACAGACCCTGTCCCGTCACCATGTGGGGGAATCACTGACACAGACCCCGTCCCATCACAGTGTTGGGAATCACAGACACAGACCCCGTCCCGTCACGGTGTGGGGGAATCCCAGACACAGACCCCGTCCCGTCACCGTGTGGGGGAAACACAGACACAGACCCCGTGCCGTCACCGTGTGGGGAATCACAGATACAGACCCCGTCCCGTCATTGTGTGGGGGAATAACTGACACAGACCCCGTCCCGTCATCGTGTGGGTGAATCACAGACACAGACCCCGTCCCGTCACCGTGTGGGGGAAACACTTACACAGACCCCGTCCCGTCATTGTGTGGGTTAATCACAGACACAGACCCCGTCCCGTCACCGTGTGGGGGAATCACAGACACAGATCCCGTCCTGGCACCGTGTGGGGAATCACAGACATGGGCCACGTCCCGTCACCGTGTGAGGGATCACAGACACAGACCCTGTCCTGTCACCGTGTGAGGAATCACAGACACAGGCCCTGTCCCATCACTGTGTGGGGAATCACTGACACAGACCCCGTCCCATCACCGTGTGGGGGAATCACTGACACAGACCCAGTCCCGTCACCGTGTGGGGAATCACAGACAGAGAACCCGTCCCGTCACCGTGTGGGGGAATCACAGACACAGATTCCGTCCCGTCACTATGTGGGGAATCACAGACACGGACCACGTCCAATCACCGTGTGGGGAATCACAGACCCCGTCCCATCACCGTGTTGGGAACCACAGACACAGACCCCGTCCCATCACTGTGTGGAGAATCACAGACACAGACCCTGTCCCGTCACCGCGTGGGGGAATCACAGACAGAGAACCCGTCCCGTCACCGTGTGGGGGAATCACAGACACAGATTCCGTCCCGTCACCATGTGGGGAATCACAGACACGGACCACGTCCAATCACCGTGTGGGGAATCACAGACCCCGTCCCGTCACCGTGTTGGGAACCACAGACACAGACCCCGTCCCGTCACAGTGTGGAGAATCACAGACACAGACCCTGTCCCGTCACCGTGTGGGGGAATCACAGACACAGACCACGTCCAATCACCGTGTGGGGAATCACAGACACGGACCACGTCCAATCACCGTGTGGGGAATCACAGACCCCATCCCATCACCGTGTTGGGAACCACAGACACAGACCCCGTCCCATCACTGTGTGGAGAATCACAGACACAGACCCTGTCCCGTCACCGCGTGGGGAAATCACAGACACAGACCCAGTCCCGTCACCGTGTGGGGAATCACAGACAGAGAACCCGTCCCGTCACCGTGTGGGGGAATCACAGACACAGATTCCGTCCCGTCACCATGTGGGGAATCACAGACACGGACCACGTCCAATCACCGTGTGGGGAATCACAGACCCCGTCCCGTCACCGTGTTGGGAACCACAGACACAGACCCCGTCCCGTCACAGTGTGGAGAATCACAGACACAGACCCTGTCCCGTCACCGTGTGGGGGAATCACAGACACAGACCCCGTCCCGTCACCGTTTGAGGGAATCACAGACACAGACCCTGTCCCGTCACCATGCGGGGAATCACAGACACGGACCACGTCCGATCACCGTGTGGGGAATCACAGACCCCGTCCTGTCACTGTGTGAGAGAATCACTGACACAGACCCCGTCCCGTCACTGTGTTGGGAATCACAGACACAGACCCCGTCCCGTCACCGTGTGGAGAATCACAGACACAGACCCCGTCCCGTCACCTTGTGGGGGAATCACAGACACCGACCCCGTCCCGTCACCATGTGGGGAATCACCGACAGACCCCGTCCTGTCACCGTGTGGGGAATCACAGACACAGACCCCGTCCCATCACCGTGTGGGGGAATCACTGACACAGACCCCGTCCCGTCACCGTGTGGGGGAATCACTGACACAGACCCAGTCCCGTCACCGTGTGGGGAATCACAGACAGAGAACCCGTCCCGTCACCGTGTGGGGGAATCACAGACACAGATTCCGTCCCGTCACCATGTGGGGAATCACAGACACGGACCACGTCCAATCACTGTGTGGGGAATCACAGACCCCGTCCCGTCACCGTGTTCGGAACCACAGACACAGACCCCGTCCCATCACTGTGTGGAGAATCACAGACACAGACCCTGTCCCGTCACCGCGTGGGGGAATCACAGACACAGACCCAGTCCCGTCACCGTGTGGGGAATCACAGACAGAGAACCCGTCCCGTCACAGTGTGGGGGAATCACAGACACAGATTCCGTCCCGTCACCATGTGGGGAATCACAGACACGGACCACGTCCAATCACCGTGTGGGGAATCACAGACCCCGTCCCGTCACCGTGTTGGGAACCACAGACACAGACCCCGTCCCATCACTGTGTGGAGAATCACAGACACAGACCCTGTCCCGTCACCGCGTGGGGGAATCACAGACACAGACCCAGTCCCGTCACCGTGTGGGGAATCACAGACAGAGAACCCGTCCTGTCACCGTGTGGGGGAATCACAGACACAGATTCCGTCCCGTCACCATGTGGGGAATCACAGACACGGACCACGTCCAATCACCGTGTGGGGAATCACAGACCCCGTCCCGTCACCGTGTTGGGAACCACAGGCACAGACCCCGTCCCGTCACTGTGTGGAGAATCACAGACACAGACCCTGTCCCGTCACCGTGTGGGGGAATCACTGACACAGACCCCGTCCCGTCATCGTGTGGGTGAATCACAGACACAGACCCCGTCCCGTCACCGTGAGGGGGAAACACTTACACAGACCCCGTCCCGTCATTGTGTGGGTTAATCACAGACACAGACCCCGTCCCGTCACCGTGTGGGGGAATCACAGACACAGATCCCGTCCTGTCACCGTGTGGGGAATCACAGACATGGGCCACGTCCCGTCACCGTGTGAGGGATCACAGACACAGACCCTGTCCTGTCACCATGTGGGGAATCACAGACACAGGCCCTGTCCCATCACTGTGTGGGGAATCACTGACACAGACCCCGTCCCGTCACCGTGTGGGGGAATCACTGACACAGACCCAGTCCCGTCACCGTGTGGGGAATCACAGACAGAGAACCCGTCCCGTCACCGTGTGGGGGAATCACAGACACAGATTCCGTCCCGTCACCATGTGGGGAATCACAGACACGAATCACGTCCAATCACCGTGTGGGGAATCACAGACCCCGTCCCGTCACCGTGTTGGGAACCACAGACACAGACCCCGTCCCATCACTGTGTGGAGAATCACAGACACAGACCCTGTCCCGTCACCGTGTGGGGGAATCACAGACACAGACCCCGTCCCGTCACCGTGTGAGGGAATCACAGACACAGACCCTGTCCCGACACAATGCGGGGAATCACAGACACGGACCACGTCCGATCACCGTGTGGGGAATCACAGACCCCGTCCTGTCACTGTGTGAGAGAATCACAGACACAGACCCCGTCCCGTCACCGTGTGGAGAATCACAGGCACAGACCCCGTCCCGTCACCTTGTGGGGGAATCACAGACAGACCCCGTCCTGTCACCGTGTGGGCAATCACAGACACAGACCCCGTTTCATCACCGTGTGGGGGAAACACAGACACAGACCCCGTCCCGTCACCGTGTGAGGGATCACAGACACAGACCCTGCCCTTTCACCGTGTGGGGAATCACAGACACAGACACTGTCCCATCACTGTGTGGGGAATCACAGACACAGACCCCGTCCCGTCACCGTGTGGGGGAATCACTGACACAGACCCAGTCCCGTCACCGTGTGGGGAATCACAGACAGAGAACCCGTCCCGTCACCGTGTGGGGGAATCACAGACACAGATTCCGTCCCGTCACCATGTGGGGAATCACAGACACGAACCACGTCCAATCACCGTGTGGGGAATCACAGACCCCGTCCCGTCACCGTGTTGGGAACCACAGACACAGACCCCGTCCCATCACTGTGTGGAGAATCACAGACACAGACCCTGTCCCGTCACCGTGTGGGGGAATCACAGACACAGACCCCGTCCCGTCACCGTGTGAGGGAATCACAGACACAGACCCTGTCCCGACACAATGCGGGGAATCACAGACACGGACCACGTCCGATCACCGTGTGGGGAATCACAGACCCCGTCCTGTCACTGTGTGAGAGAATCACAGACACAGACCCCGTCCCGTCACCGTGTGGAGAATCACAGGCACAGACCCCGTCCCGTCACCTTGTGGGGGAATCACAGACAGACCCCGTCCTGTCACCGTGTGGGGAATCACAGACACAGACCCCGTTTCATCACCGTGTGGGGGAATCACAGACACAGACCCCGTCCCGTCACCGTGTGAGGGATCACAGACACAGACCCTGCCCTTTCACCGTGTGGGGAATCACAGACACAAACACTGTCCCATCACTGTGTGGGGAATCACAGACACAGACCCCGTCCCGTCACCATGTGAGGGATCACAGGCAAAGACCCTGTCCTGTCACCGTGCGGGGAATCACAGACACAGACCCTGTCCCATCACCGTGTGTGGAAATCACAGACACAGACACTGTCCCGTCACCGTGTGAGGGAATCACAGACACAGACCCCGTCCCGTCACCGTGTGGGGAATCACAGACACAGACCCGTCCCGTCACCGTGAGGGGAATCACAGACACAGACCCCGTCCCGTCACCATATGGGGAATCACAGACACAGACCTCGTCCCGTCACCGTGTGGGGAATCACAGACAGACCCCGTCCTGTCACCGTGTGGGGAATCACAGACACAGACCCCGTCCCATCACCGTGTGGGGGAATCGCAGACACCGACCCCGTCCCGTCACCCTCTGGGGAATCACAGACAGACCCCATCCTGTCATCGTGTGGGGAATCACAAACACATTTCCCGTCCCATCACCGTGTGGGGAATCACAGAAACGGACCACGTCCGATCACCGTGTGGGGAATCACAGACCCCGTCCTGTCACAGTGTGATAGAATCACTGACACAGACCCCGTCCTGTCACCATGTGGGGAATCACAGACACAGACCCAGTCCTGTCACCGTGTGGGGAATCACAGACACAGACCCTGTCCCATCACCGTGTGGGGAATCACAGACACAGAGCCCGTCCCGTCACTGTGTGGGGAATCACAAACACAGACCCCGTCCCATCACCATGTGGGGGAATCACTGACACAGACCCCGTCCCGTCACAGTGTTGGGAATCACAGACACAGACCCCGTCCCGTCACCGTGTGGGGGAATCACAGACTCAGACCCCGTGCCGTCACCGTGTGGGGGAATCACTGACACAGTCCCCGTCCCGTCATCGTGTCGGTGAATCACAGACACAGACCCCGTCCCGTCACCGTGTGGGGGAATCACTGACACAGTCCCCGTCCCGTCATCGTGTCGGTGAATCACAGACACAGACCCTTTCCTGTCACCATGTGGGGAATCACAGACACAGGCCCTGTCCCATCACTGTGTGGGGAATAACTGACACAGACCCCGTCCCGTCACCGTGTGGGGGAATCACTGACACAGACCCAGTCCCGTCACCGTGTGGGGAATCACAGACAGAGAACCCGTCCCGTCACCGTGTGGGGGAATCACAGACACAGATTCCGTCCCGTCACCATGTGGGGAATCACAGACACGAACCACGTCCAATCACCGTGTGGGGAATCACAGACCCCGTCCCGTCACCGTGTTGGGAACCACAGACACAGACCCCGTCCCATCACTGTGTGGAGAATCACAGACACAGACCCTGTCCCGTCACCGTGTGGGGGAATCACAGACACAGACCCCGTCCCGTCACCGTGTGAGGGAATCACAGACACAGACCCTGTCCCGACACAATGCGGGGAATCACAGACACGGACCACGTCCGATCACCGTGTGGGGAATCACAGACCCCGTCCTGTCACTGTGTGAGAGAATCACAGACACAGACCCCGTCCCGTCACCGTGTGGAGAATCACAGGCACAGACCCCGTCCGTCACCTTGTGGGGGAATCACAGACAGACCCCGTCCTGTCACCGTGTGGGGAATCACAGACACAGACCCCGTTTCATCACCGTGTGGGGGAATCACAGACACAGACCCCGTCCCGTCACCGTGTGAGGGATCACAGACACAGACCCTGCCCTTTCACCGTGTGGGGAATCACAGACACAGACACTGTCCCATCACTGTGTGGGGAATCACAGACACAGACCCCGTCCCGTCATTGTGTGGGTGAATCACAGACACAGACCCCGTGCCGTCACCGTGTGTGGAAATCACAGACACAGACACTGTCCCGTCACCGTGTGAAAGAATCACAGACACAGACCCCGTCCCGTCACCGTGTGGGGAATCACAGACACAGACCCGTCCCGTCACCGTGAGGGGAATCACAGACACAGACCCCGTCCCGTCACCATATGGGGAATCACAGACACAGACCTCGTCCCGTCACCGTGTGGGGAATCACAGACAGACCCCGTCCTGTCACCGTGTGGGGAATCACAGACACAGACCCCGTCCCATCACCGTGTGGGGGAATCACAGACACCGACCCCGTCCCGTCACCCTCTGGGGAATCACAGACAGACCCCATCCTGTCATCGTGTGGGGAATCACAAACACATTTCCCGTCCCATCACCGTGTGGGGAATCACAGAAACGGACCACGTCCGATCACCGTGTGGGGAATCACAGACCCCGTCCTGTCACAGTGTGATAGAATCACTGACACAGAGCCCGTCCCGTCACTGTGTGGGGAATCACAAACACAGACCCCGTCCCATCACCATGTGGGGGAATCACTGACACAGACCCCGTCCCGTCACAGTGTTGGGAATCACAGACACAGACCCCGTCCCGTCACCGTGTGGGGGAATCACAGACTCAGACCCCGTGCCGTCACCGTGTGGGGGAATCACTGACACAGTCCCCGTCCCGTCATCGTGTCGGTGAATCACAGACACAGACCCCGTCCCGTCACCGTGTGGGGGAAACACTGACACAGACCCCGTCCCGTCATTGTGTGGGTGAATCACAGACACAGACCCCGTGCCGTCACCGTGTTGGGGAATCACAGACACAGATCCCGTCCTGTCACTGTGTGGGGAATCACAGACATGGGCCACGTCCCGTCACCGTGTGAGGGATCACAGACACAGACCCTGTCCTGTCACCGTGTGGGGAATCACAGACACAGGCCCTGTCCCATCACTGTGTGGGGAATCACTGACACAGACCCCGTCCCGTCACCGTGTGGGGGAATCACTGACACAGACCCAGTCTCGTCACCGTGTGGGGAAGCACAGACAGAGAACCCGTCCCGTCACCTTGTGGGGGAATCTCAGACACAGATTCCGTCCCGTCACCGTGTGGGGAATCACAGACCACGTCCTGTCACTGTGTGTGAGAATCACTGACACAGACCCCGTCCCGTCACTGTGTTGGGAATCACAGACACAGACCCCGTCCCATCACCTTGTGGGGGAATCACAGACACCGACCCCGTCCCGTCACCATGTGAGGGAATCACAGACACAGACCCCGTCCCGTCACCGTGTGAGGGAATCACAGACACAGACCCTGTCCCGTCACCTTGTGGGGGAATCACAGACACCGACCCCGTCCCGTCACCTTGTGGGGGAATCACAGACACCGACCCCGTCCCGTCACCTTGTGGGGGAATCACAGACACCGACCCCGTCCCGTCACCATGTGGGGAATCACAGACAGACCCCGTCCTGTCACCGTGTGGGGAATCACAGACACAGACCCCGTTTCATCACCGTGTGGGGGAATCACAGACACAGACCCCGTCCCGTCACCGTGTGAGGGATCACAGACACAGACCCTGCCCTTTCACCGTGTGGGGAATCACAGACACAGATCCCGTCCCATCACCGTGTAGGGAATCTCAGACACGGACCACGTCCGATCACCGTGTTGGGAATCACAGACACAGACCCTGTCCCATCACCGTGTGTGGAAATCACAGACACAGACACTGTCCCGTCACCGTGTGAGGGAATCACAGACACAGACCCCGTCCCGTCACCGTGTGGGGAATCACAGACACAGACCTGTCCCGTCACCGTGTGGAGAATCACAGACACAGAACCCGTCCCGTCACCATATGGGGAATCACAGACACAGACCTCGTCCCGTCACCGTGTGGGGAATCACAGACAGACCCCGTCCTGTCACCGTGTGGGGAATCACAGACACAGACCCCGTCCCATCACCGTGTGGGGGAATCACATACACCGACCCCGTCCCGTCACCCTCTGGGGAATCACAGACAGACCCCATCCTGTCATCGTGTGGGGAATCACAAACACATTTCCCGTCCCATCACCGTGTGGGGAATCACAGAAACGGACCACGTCCGATCACCGTGTGGGGAATCACAGACCCCGTCCTGTCACAGTGTGATAGAATCACTGACACAGACCCCGTCCTGTCACCATGTGGGGAATCACAGACACAGACCCAGTCCTGTCACCGTGTGGGGAATCACAGACACAGACCCTGTCCCATCACCGTGTGGGGAATCACAGACACAGAGCCCGTCCCGTCACTGTGTGGGGAATCACAAACACAGACCCCGTCCCATCACCATGTGGGGGAATCACTGACACAGACCCCGTCCCGTCACAGTGTTGGGAATCACAGACACAGACCCCGTCCCGTCACCATGTGGGGGAATCACAGACTCAGACCCCGTGCCGTCACCGTGTGGGGGAATCACTGACACAGTCCCCGTCCCGTCATCGTGTGGGTGAATCACAGACACAGACCCCGTCCCGTCACCGTGTGGGGGAAACACTGACACAGACCCCGTCCCGTCATTGTGTGGGTGAATCACAGACACAGACCCCGTGCCGTCACCGTGTGGGGGAATCACAGACACAGATCCCGTCCTGTCACCGTGTGGGGAATCACAGACATGGGCCACGTCCCGTCACCGTGTGAGGGATCACAGACACAGACCCCGTCCCGTCACCGTGTGGGGAATCACAGACACAGACCCGTCCCGTCACCGTGTGGAGAATCACAGACACAGAACCCGTCCCGTCACCATATGGGGAATCACAGACACAGACCTCGTCCCGTCACCGTGTGGGGAATCACAGACAGACCCCGTCCTGTCACCGTGTGGGGAATCACAGACACAGACCCCGTCCCATCACCGTGTGGGGGAATCACAGACACCGACCCCGTCCCGTCACCCTCTGGGGAATCACAGACAGACCCCATCCTGTCATCGTGTGGGGAATCACAAACACATTTCCCGTCCCATCACCGTGTGGGGAATCACAGAAACGGACCACGTCCGATCACCGTGTGGGGAATCACAGACCCCGTCCTGTCACAGTGTGATAGAATCACTGGCACAGACCCCGTCCTGTCACCATGTGGGGAATCACAGACACAGACCCAGTCCTGTCACCGTGTGGGGAATCACAGACACAGACCCTGTCCCATCACCGTGTGGGGAATCACAGACACAGAGCCCGTCCCGTCACTGTGTGGGGAATCACAAACACAGACCCCGTCCCATCACCATGTGGGGGAATCACTGACACAGACCCCGTCCCGTCACAGTGTTGGGAATCACAGACACAGACCCCGTCCCGTCACCGTGTGGGGGAATCACAGACTCAGACCCCGTGCCGTCACCGTGTGGGGGAATCACTGACACAGTCCCCGTCCCGTCATCGTGTCGGTGAATCACAGACACAGACCCCGTCCCGTCACCGTGTGGGGGAAACACTGACACAGACCCCGTCCCGTCATTGTGTGGGTGAATCACAGACACAGACCCCGTGCCGTCACGGTGTGGGGGAATCACAGACACAGATCCCGTCCTGTCACTGTGTGGGGAATCACAGACATGGGCCACGTCCCGTCACCGTGTGAGGGATCACAGACACAGACCCTGTCCTGTCACCGTGTGGGGAATCACAGACACAGGCCCTGTCCCATCACTGTGTGGGGAATCACTGACACAGACCCCGTCCCGTCACCGTGTGGGGGAATCACTGACACAGACCCAGTCTCGTCACCGTGTGGGGAATCACAGACAGAGAACCCGTCCCGTCACCTTGTGGGGGAATCACAGACACAGATTCCGTCCCGTCACCGTGTGGGGAATCACAGACCACGTCCTGTCACTGTGTGTGAGAATCACTGACACAGACCCCGTCCCGTCACTGTGTTGGGAATCACAGACACAGACCCCGTCCCATCACCTTGTGGGGGAATCACAGACACAGACCCCGTCCCGTCACCGTGTGAGGGAATCACAGACACAGACCCTGTCCCGTCACCATGTGGGGAATCACAGACAGGCCCCGTCCTGTCACCGTGTGGGGAATAACAGACACAGACCCCGTTTCATCACCGTGTGGGGGAATCACAGACACAGACCCCGTCCCGTCACCGTGTGAGGGATCACAGACACAGACCCTGCCCTTTCACCGTGTGGGGAATCACAGACACAGATCCCGTCCCATCACCGTGTGGGGAATCACAGACCCCGTCCTGTCACTGTGTGAGAGAATCACAGACAGATACCCCGTCCCATCACCGTGTGGAGAATCACAGACACAGACCCCGTCCCGTCACCTTGTGGGGGAATCACAGACACCGACCCCGTCCCGTCACCATGTGGGGAATCACAGACAGACCCCGTCCTGTCACCGTGTGGGGAATCACAGACACAGACCCCGTTTCATCACCGTGTGGGGGAATCACAGACACAGACCCCGTCCCGTCACCGTGTGAGGGATCACAGACACAGACCCTGCCCTTTCACCGTGTGGGGAATCACAGACACAGATCCCGTCCCATCACCGTGTAGGGAATCTCAGACACGGACCACGTCCGATCACCGTGTTGGGAATCACAGACACAGACCCTGTCCCATCACCGTGTGTGGAAATCACAGACACAGACACTGTCCCGTCACCGTGTGAGGGAATCACAGACACAGACCCCGTCCCGTCACCGTGTGGGGAATCACAGACACAGACCTGTCCCGTCACCGTGTGGAGAATCACAGACACAGAACCCGTCCCGTCACCATATGGGGAATCACAGACACAGACCTCGTCCCGTCACCGTGTGGGGAATCACAGACAGACCCCGTCCTGTCACCGTGTGGGGAATCACAGACACAGACCCCGTCCCATCACCGTGTGGGGGAATCACAGACACCGACCCCGTCCCGTCACCCTCTGGGGAATCACAGACAGACCCCATCCTGTCATCGTGTGGGGAATCACAAACACATTTCCCATCCCATCACCGTGTGGGGAATCACAGAAACGGACCACGTCCGATCACCGTGTGGGGAATCACAGACCCCGTCCTGTCACAGTGTGATAGAATCACTGACACAGACCCCGTCCTGTCACCATGTGGGGAATCACAGACACAGACCCAGTCCTGTCACCGTGTGGGGAATCACAGACACAGACCCTGTCCCATCACCGTGTGGGGAATCACAGACACAGAGCCCGTCCCGTCACTGTGTGGGGAATCACAAACACAGACCCCGTCCCATCACCATGTGGGGGAATCACTGACACAGACCCCGTCCCGTCACAGTGTTGGGAATCACAGACACAGACCCCGTCCCGTCACCGTGTGGGGGAATCACAGACTCAGACCCCGTGCCGTCACCGTGTGGGGGAATCACTGACACAGTCCCCGTCCCGTCATCGTGTCGGTGAATCACAGACACAGACCCCGTCCCGTCACCGTGTGGGGGAAACACTGACACAGACCCCGTCCCGTCATTGTGTGGGTGAATCACAGACACAGACCCCGTGCCGTCACCGTGTGGGGGAATCACAGACACAGATCCCGTCCTGTCACTGTGTGGGGAATCACAGACATGGGCCACGTCCCGTCACCGTGTGAGGGATCACAGACACAGACCCTGTCCTGTCACCGTGTGGGGAATCACAGACACAGGCCCTGTCCCATCACTGTGTGGGGAATCACTGACACAGACCCCGTCCCGTCACCGTGTGGGGGAATCACTGACACAGACCCAGTCTCGTCACCGTGTGGGGAATCACAGACAGAGAACCCGTCCCGTCACCTTGTGGGGGAATCACAGACACAGATTCCGTCCCGTCACCGTGTGGGGAATCACAGACCACGTCCTGTCACTGTGTGTGAGAATCACTGACACAGACCCCGTCCCGTCACTGTGTTGGGAATCACAGACACAGACCCCGTCCCATCACCTTGTGGGGGAATCACAGACACCGACCCCGTCCCGTCACCATGTGAGGGAATCACAGACACAGACCCCGTCCCGTCACCGTGTGAGGGAATCACAGACACAGACCCTGTCCCGTCACCATGTGGGGAATCACAGACAGGCCCCGTCCTGTCACCGTGTGGGGAATAACAGACACAGACCCCGTTTCATCACCGTGTGGGGGAATCACAGACACAGACCCCGTCCCGTCACCGTGTGAGGGATCACAGACACAGACCCTGCCCTTTCACCGTGTGGGGAATCACAGACACAGATCCCGTCCCATCACCGTGTGGGGAATCACAGACCCCGTCCTGTCACTGTGTGAGAGAATCACAGACAGATACCCCGTCCCATCACCGTGTGGAGAATCACAGACACAGACCCCGTCCCGTCACCTTGTGGGGGAATCACAGACACCGACCCCGTCCCGTCACCATGTGGGGAATCACAGACAGACCCCGTCCTGTCACCGTGTGGGGAATCACAGACACAGACCCCGTTTCATCACCGTGTGGGGGAATCACAGACACAGACCCCGTCCCGTCACCGTGTGAGGGATCACAGACACAGACCCTGCCCTTTCACCGTGTGGGGAATCACAGACACAGATCCCGTCCCATCACCGTGTAGGGAATCTCAGACACGGACCACGTCCGATCACCGTGTTGGGAATCACAGACACAGACCCTGTCCCATCACCGTGTGTGGAAATCACAGACACAGACACTGTCCCGTCACCGTGTGAGGGAATCACAGACACAGACCCCGTCCCGTCACCGTGTGGGGAATCACAGACACAGACCTGTCCCGTCACCGTGTGGAGAATCACAGACACAGAACCCGTCCCGTCACCATATGGGGAATCACAGACACAGACCTCGTCCCGTCACCGTGTGGGGAATCACAGACAGACCCCGTCCTGTCACCGTGTGGGGAATCACAGACACAGACCCCGTCCCATCACCGTGTGGGGGAATCACAGACACCGACCCCGTCCCGTCACCCTCTGGGGAATCACAGACAGACCCCATCCTGTCATCGTGTGGGGAATCACAAACACATTTCCCGTCCCATCACCGTGTGGGGAATCACAGAAACGGACCACGTCCGATCACCGTGTGGGGAATCACAGACCCCGTCCTGTCACAGTGTGATAGAATCACTGACACAGACCCCGTCCTGTCACCATGTGGGGAATCACAGACACAGACCCAGTCCTGTCACCGTGTGGGGAATCACAGACACAGACCCTGTCCCGTCACCGTGTGGAGAATCACAGACACAGAACCCGTCCCGTCACCATATGGGGAATCACAGACACAGACCTCGTCCCGTCACCGTGTGGGGAATCACAGACAGACCCCGTCCTGTCACCGTGTGGGGAATCACAGACACAGACCCCGTCCCATCACCGTGTGGGGGAATCACAGACACCGACCCCGTCCCGTCACCCTCTGGGGAATCACAGACAGACCCCATCCTGTCATCGTGTGGGGAATCACAAACACATTTCCCGTCCCATCACCGTGTGGGGAATCACAGACACAGACCCAGTCCTGTCACCGTGTGGGGAATCACAGACACAGACCCTGTCCCATCACCGTGTGGGGAATCACAGACACAGAGCCCGTCCCGTCACTGTGTGGGGAATCACAAACACAGACCCCGTCCCATCACCATGTGGGGGAATCACTGACACAGACCCCGTCCCGTCACAGTGTTGGGAATCACAGACACAGACCCCGTCCCGTCACCGTGTGGGGGAATCACAGACTCAGACCCCGTGCCGTCACCGTGTGGGGGAATCACTGACACAGTCCCCGTCCCGTCATCGTGTGGGTGAATCACAGACACAGACCCCGTCCCGTCACCGTGTGGGGGAAACACTGACACAGACCCCGTCCCGTCATTGTGTGGGTGAATCACAGACACAGACCCCGTGCCGTCACCGTGTGGGGGAATCACAGACACAGATCCCGTCCTGTCACCGTGTGGGGAATCACAGACATGGGCCACGTCCCGTCACCGTGTGAGGGATCACAGACACAGACCCCGTCCCGTCACCGTGTGGGGAATCACAGACACAGACCCGTCCCGTCACCGTGTGGAGAATCACAGACACAGAACCCGTCCCGTCACCATATGGGGAATCACAGACACAGACCTCGTCCCGTCACCGTGTGGGGAATCACAGACAGACCCCGTCCTGTCACCGTGTGGGGAATCACAGACACAGACCCCGTCCCATCACCGTGTGGGGGAATCACAGACACCGACCCCGTCCCGTCACCCTCTGGGGAATCACAGACAGACCCCATCCTGTCATCGTGTGGGGAATCACAAACACATTTCCCGTCCCATCACCGTGTGGGGAATCACAGAAACGGACCACGTCCGATCACCGTGTGGGGAATCACAGACCCCGTCCTGTCACAGTGTGATAGAATCACTGGCACAGACCCCGTCCTGTCACCATGTGGGTGAATCACAGACACAGACCCCGTCCCGTCATCGTGTGGGTGAATCACAGACACAGACCCCGTCCCGTCACCGTGTGGGGGAATCACAGACACAGATCCCGTCCGATCACCGTGTGGGGAATCACAAACCCTGTTCTGTCACTGTGTAAGAGAATCACAGACACAGACCCTGTCCCGTCACTGTGTGGGGATTCACAGACACAGACCCCGTCCCATCACCGTCTGTGGAATCACAGACACAGACCCTGTCCCGTCACTGTGTGGTGTATCACAGACACAGACTCCGACCCATCACCGTGTGGGGGAATCACGGACACAGACCCTGTCCCATCACCGTTTGGGGAATCACAGACACAGACCCCGTCCCGTCACAGTGTGGGGAATCACAGACACAGACCCCGTCCCGTCACCGTGTAGGGGAATCACTGACTCAGACCCCGTCCCGTCATCGTGTGGGGAATCACAGACACAGACTCCGTCCCATCACCGTGTGGGGAATCACAGACACAGACCCCGTCCCGTCACCATGTGGGGAATCACAGACACAGACCCCGTCCCGTCCCTGTGGGGAATAACAGACACAGACCCCGTCCAATCACCGTATGGGGGAATTACAGACACAGACCCCGTCCCGTCACCGTGTGGGGGAATCACAGACACAGACCCCGTCCCGTCACCGTGTTGGGAATCACAGACACAGACCCCGTCCCGTCACCGTGTGGGGAATCACAGACACAGACCCTGTCCCGTCACCGTGTGGGGAAATCACAGACACAGACCCTGTCCCGTCACCGTGTGAGGGAATCACAGACACAGACCCCGTCCCGTCACCGTGTTGGAAATCACAGACACAGACCCCGTCCCGTCACCGTGTGGGTAATCACAGACACATACCCCGTCCCGTCACCGTGTGGGGGAATCACAGACACAGACCCCGTCCCGTCATCGTGTGGGGAATCACAGACACAGACTCCGTCCCATCACCGTGTGGGGAATCACAGACACAGACCCCGTCCTGTCACCGTGTGGGGAATTACAGACACAGACCCGTCCCGTCCGTGTCGGGAATCACAGACACAGACCCCGTCCCTATCACCATGTGGGGAATCACAGACACAGACCCCGTCCCGTCCCTGTGGGGAATAACAGACACAGACCCCGTCCAATCACCGTATGGGGGAATTACAGACACAGACCCCGTCCCGTCACCGTGTGGGGGAATCACAGACACAGACCCCGTCCCGTCACCGTGTTGGGAATCACAGACACAGACTCCGTCCCATCACCGTGTGGGGAATCACAGACACAGACCCCGTCCTGTCACCGTGTGGGGAATTACAGACACAGACCCCGTCCCGTCCGTGTCGGGAATCACAGACACAGACCCCGTCCCGTCACCATGTGGGGAATCACAGACACAGACCCCGTCCCGTCCCTGTGGGGAATAACAGACACAGACCCCGTCCAATCACCGTATGGGGGAATTACAGACACAGACCCCGTCCCGTCACCATGTGGGGGAATCACAGACACAGACCCCGTCCCGTCACCGTGTTGGGAATCACAGACACAGACCCCGTCCCGTCACCGTGTGGGGAATCACAGACACAGACCCTGTCCCGTCACCGTGTGGGGAAATCACAGACACAGACCCTGTCCCGTCACCGTGTGAGGGAATCACAGACACAGACCCCGTCCCGTCACCGTGTTGGAAATCACAGACACAGACCCCGTCCCGTCACCGTGTGGGGAATCACAGACACATACCCCGTCCCGTCACCGTGTGGGGGAATCACAGACACAGACCCCGTCCCGTCACCATGTGGGGAATCACAGACACAGACTCCGTCCCGTCCCTGTGGGGAATAACAGACACAGACCCCGTCCAATCACCGTATGGGGGAATTACAGACACAGACCCCGTCCCGTCACCGTGTGGGGGAATCACAGACACAGACCCCGTCCCGTCACCGTGTTGGGAATCACAGACACAGACCCCGTCCCGTCACCGTGTGGGGAATCACAGACACAGACCCTGTCCCGTCACCGTGTGGGGAAATCACAGACACAGACCCTGTCCCGTCACCGTGTGAGGGAATCACAGACACAGACCCCGTCCCGTCACCGTGTTGGAAATCACAGACACAGACCCCGTCCCGTCACCGTGTGGGGAATCACAGACACATACCCCGTCCCGTCACCGTGTGGGGGAATCACAGACACAGACCCCGTCACGTGACCATGTGGTGGAATCACAGACACAGACCCCGTCCCATCACCGTGTCGGGGAATCACAGATACAGACCCCGTCCCATAACCGTGTGGGGGAATCACAGACACAGACCCTGTCCAATCACCATGTGGGGAATCCCAGACACAGACCCCGTCCCATCACCGTGTGGGGAATCCCAGACACAGACCCCATCCCGTCAGAATGTGGGGAATCACAGACACAGACCCCGTTCCGTCACAGTGTGGGGAATCACAGACACAGACCCCGTCCCGTCACCGTGTGGGGGAATCACTGACACAGACCCCGTCCCGTCATCGTGTGGGTGAATCACAGACACAGACCCTGTCCCGTCACCGTGTGAGGGAATCACAGACACAGACCCCGTCCCGTCACCGTGTGGGGGAATCACTGACACAGACCCCGTCCTGTCACCGTGTGGGTGAATCACAGACACAGACCCCGTCCCGTCATCATGTGGGTGAATCACAGACACAGACCCCGTCCCGTCACCGTGTGGGGAATCACAGACACAAACCCCATGCCGTCACCGTGTGAGGGATCACAGACACAGACCCTGTCCCGTCATCGTGTGGGTGAATCACAGACACAGACCCCGTCCCCTCACCATGTGGGGAATCACAGACACAGACCCCGTCCCGTCACCGTGTGGGGGAATCACTGACACAGACCCGGTCCCGTCATCGTGTGGGTGAATCACAGACACAGACCCCGTCCCGTCACCATGTGGGGGAATCACAGACCCCGTCCTGTCACTGTGTGAGAGAATCACAGACACAGACCCTGTCCCGTCCCTGTGGGGAATAACAGACACAGACCCCGTCCAATCACCGTATGGGGGAATTACAGACACAGACCCCGTCCCGTCACCTTGTGGGGGAATCACAGACACAGACCCCGTCCCGTCACCGTGTTGGGAATCACAGACACAGACCCCGTCCCGTCACCGTGTGGGGAATCACAGACACAGACCCTGTCCCGTCACCGTGTGGGGAAATCACAGACACAGACCCTGTCCCGTCACCGTGTGAGGGAATCACAGACACAGACCCCGTCCCGTCACCGTGTTGGAAATCACAGACACAGACCCCGTCCCGTCACCGTGTGGGGAATCACAGACACATACCCCGTCCCGTCACCGTGTGGGGGAATCACAGACACAGACCCCGTCCCGTCATCGTGTGGGGAATCACAGACACAGACTCCGTCCCATCACCGTGTGGGGAATCACAGACACAGACCCCGTCCTGTCACCGTGTGGGGAATTACAGACACAGACCCCGTCCCGTCCGTGTCGGGAATCACAGACACAGACCCCGTCCCGTCACCATGTGGGGAATCACAGACACAGACCCCGTCCCGTCCCTGTGGGGAATAACAGACACAGACCCCGTCCAATCACCGTATGGGGGAATTACAGACACAGACCCCGTCCCGTCACCGTATGGGGGAATCACAGACACAGACCCCGTCCCGTCACCGTGTTGGGAATCACAGACACAGACTCCGTCCCATCACCGTGTGGGGAATTACAGACACAGACCCCGTCCCGTCCGTGTCGGGAATCACAGACACAGACCCCGTCCCGTCACCATGTGGGGAATCACAGACACAGACCCCGTCCCGTCCCTGTGGGGAATAACAGACACAGACCCCGTCCAATCACCGTATGGGGGAATTACAGACACAGACCCCGTCCCGTCACCATGTGGGGGAATCACAGACACAGACCCCGTCCCGTCACCGTGTTGGGAATCACAGACACAGACCCCGTCCCGTCACCGTGTGGGGAATCACAGACACAGACCCTGTCCCGTCACCGTGTGGGGAAATCACAGACACAGACCCTGTCCCGTCACCGTGTGAGGGAATCACAGACACAGACCCCGTCCCGTCACCGTGTTGGAAATCACAGACACAGACCCCGTCCCGTCACCGTGTGGGGAATCACAGACACATACCCCGTCCCGTCACCGTGTGGGGGAATCACAGACACAGACCCCGTCCCGTCACCATGTGGGGAATCACAGACACAGACCCCGTCCCGTCCCTGTGGGGAATAACAGACACAGACCCCGTCCAATCACCGTATGGGGGAATTACAGACACAGACCCCGTCCCGTCACCGTGTGGGGGAATCACAGACACAGACCCCGTCCCGTCACCGTGTTGGGAATCACAGACACAGACCCCGTCCCGTCACCGTGTGGGGAATCACAGACACAGACCCTGTCCCGTCACCGTGTGGGGAAATCACAGACACAGACCCTGTCCCGTCACCGTGTGAGGGAATCACAGACACAGACCCCGTCCCGTCACCGTGTTGGAAATCACAGACACAGACCCCGTCCCGTCACCGTGTGGGGAATCACAGACACATACCCCGTCCCGTCACCGTGTGGGGGAATCACAGACACAGACCCCGTCCCGTGACCATGTGGTGGAATCACAGACACAGACCCCGTCCCATCACCGTGTCGGGGAATCACAGATACAGACCCCGTCCCATAACCGTGTGGGGGAATCACAGACACAGACCCTGTCCCATCACCATGTGGGGAATCCCAGACACAGACCCCGTCCCATCACCGTGTGGGGAATCCCAGACACAGACCCCATCCCGTCAGAATGTGGGGAATCACAGACACAGACCCCGTTCCGTCACAGTGTGGGGAATCACAGACACAGACCCCGTCCCGTCACCGTGTGGGGGAATCACTGACACAGACCCCGTCCCGTCATCGTGTGGGTGAATCACAGACACAGACCCTGTCCCGTCACCGTGTGAGGGAATCACAGACACAGACCCCGTCCCGTCACCGTGTGGGGGAATCACTGACACAGACCCCGTCCTGTCACCGTGTGGGTGAATCACAGACACAGACCCCGTCCCGTCATCATGTGGGTGAATCACAGACACAGACCCCGTCCCGTCACCGTGTGGGGAATCACAGACACAAACCCCATGCCGTCACCGTGTGAGGGATCACAGACACAGACCCTGTCCCGTCATCGTGTGGGTGAATCACAGACACAGACCCCGTCCCCTCACCATGTGGGGAATCACAGACACAGACCCCGTCCCGTCACCGTGTGGGGGAATCACTGACACAGACCCGGTCCCGTCATCGTGTGGGTGAATCACAGACACAGACCCCGTCCCGTCAGCATGTGGGGGAATCACAGACACAGACCCCGTCCCGTCACCGTGTGGGGAAATCACAGACACAGACCCTGTCCCGTCATCATGTGGGGGAATCACAGACCCCGTCCTGTCACTGTATGAGAGAATCACAGACACAGACCCTGTCCCGTCCCTGTGGGGAATAACAGACACAGACCCCGTCCAATTACTGTATGGGGGAATTACAGACACAGACCCCGTCCCGTCACCGTGTGGGGGAATCACAGACACAGACCCCGTCCCGTCACCATGTGGGGAATCACAGATACAGACCCCGTCCCATCACCATGTGGTGGAATCACAGACACAGACCCCGTCCTGTCACCATGTCGGGGAATCACAGACACAGACCCCGTCCCGTCCGTGTCGGGAATCACAGACACAGACCCCGTCCCGTCACCATGTGGTGGAATCACAGACACAGACCCTGTCCCGTCACCATGTGGGGAATCACAGACCCCGTCCCGTCACCATGTGGTGGAATCACAGACACAGACCCCGTCCCATCACCGTGTGGGGAATCACCGACACAGACCCCGTCCCGTCACCGTGTGGGGGAATCACTGACACAGACCCCGTCCCGTCATCGTGTGGGTGAATCACAGACACAGACCCTGTCCCGTCACCGTGTGAGGGAATCACAGACACAGACCCCGTCCCGTCACCGTGTGGGGGAATCACTGACACAGACCCCGTCCTGTCACCGTGTGGGTGAATCACAGACACAGACCCCGTCCCGTCATCATGTGGGTGAATCACAGACACAGACCCCGTCCCGTCACCGTGTGGGGAATCACAGACACAAACCCCATGCCGTCACCGTGTGAGGGATCACAGACACAGACCCTGTCCCGTCATCGTGTGGGTGAATCACAGACACAGACCCCGTCCCCTCACCATGTGGGGAATCACAGACACAGACCCCGTCCCGTCACCGTGTGGGGGAATCACTGACACAGACCCGGTCCCGTCATCGTGTGGGTGAATCACAGACACAGACCCCGTCCCGTCACCATGTGGGGGAATCACAGACCCCGTCCTGTCACTGTGTGAGAGAATCACAGACACAGACCCTGTCCCGTCCCTGTGGGGAATAACAGACACAGACCCCGTCCAATCACCGTATGGGGGAATTACAGACACAGACCCCGTCCCGTCACCTTGTGGGGGAATCACAGACACAGACCCCGTCCCGTCACCGTGTTGGGAATCACAGACACAGACCCCGTCCCGTCACCGTGTGGGGAATCACAGACACAGACCCTGTCCCGTCACCGTGTGGGGAAATCACAGACACAGACCCTGTCCCGTCACCGTGTGAGGGAATCACAGACACAGACCCCGTCCCGTCACCGTGTTGGAAATCACAGACACAGACCCCGTCCCGTCCGTGTCGGGAATCACAGACACAGACCCCGTCCCGTCACCATGTGGGGAATCACAGACACAGACCCCGTCCCGTCCCTGTGGGGAATAACAGACACAGACCCCGTCCAATCACCGTATGGGGGAATTACAGACACAGACCCCGTCCCGTCACCGTGTGGGGGAATCACAGACACAGACCCCGTCCCGTCACCATGTTGGGAATCACAGACACAGACTCCGTCCCATCACCGTGTGGGGAATTACAGACACAGACCCCGTCCCGTCCGTGTCGGGAATCACAGACACAGACCCCGTCACGTCACCATGTGGGGAATCACAGACACAGACCCCGTCCCGTCCCTGTGGGGAATAACAGACACAGACCCCGTCCAATCACCGTATGGGGGAATTACAGACACAGACCCCGTCCCGTCACCATGTGGGGGAATCACAGACACAGACCCCGTCCCGTCACCGTGTTGGGAATCACAGACACAGACCCCGTCCCGTCACCGTGTGGGGAATCACAGACACAGACCCTGTCCCGTCACCGTGTGGGGAAATCACAGACACAGACCCTGTCCCGTCACCGTGTGAGGGAATCACAGACACAGACCCCGTCCCGTCACCGTGTTGGAAATCACAGACACAGACCCCGTCCCGTCACCGTGTGGGGAATCACAGACACATACCCCGTCCCGTCACCGTGTGGGGGAATCACAGACACAGACCCCGTCCCGTCACCATGTGGGGAATCACAGACACAGACCCCGTCCCGTCCCTGTGGGGAATAACAGACACAGACCCCGTCCAATCACCGTATGGGGGAATTACAGACACAGACCCCGTCCCGTCACCGTGTGGGGGAATCACAGACACAGACCCCGTCCCGTCACCGTGTTGGGAATCACAGACACAGACCCCGTCCCGTCACCGTGTGGGGAATCACAGACACAGACCCTGTCCCGTCACCGTGTGGGGAAATCACAGACACAGACCCTGTCCCGTCACCGTGTGAGGGAATCACAGACACAGACCCCGTCCCGTCACCGTGTGGGGAATCACAGACACATACCCCGTCCCGTCACCGTGTGGGGGAATCACAGACACAGACCCCGTCCCGTGACCATGTGGTGGAATCACAGACACAGACCCCGTCCCATCACCGTGTCGGGGAATCACAGATACAGACCCCGTCCCATAACCGTGTGGGGGAATCACAGACACAGACCCTGTCCCATCACCATGTGGGGAATCCCAGACACAGACCCCGTCCCATCACCGTGTGGGGAATCCCAGACACAGACCCCATCCCGTCAGAATGTGGGGAATCACAGACACAGACCCCGTTCCGTCACAGTGTGGGGAATCACAGACACAGACCCCGTCACGTCACCATGTGGGGAATCACAGACACAGACCCTGTCCCGTCCCTGTGGGGAATAACAGACACAGACCCCGTCCAATTACTGTATGGGGGAATTACAGACACAGACCCCGTCCCGTCACCGTGTGGGGGAATCACAGACACAGACCCCGTCCCGTCACCATGTGGGGAATCACAGATACAGACCCCGTCCCATCACCATGTGGTGGAATCACAGACACAGACCCCGTCCTGTCACCATGTCGGGGAATCACAGACACAGACCCCGTCCCGTCCGTGTCGGGAATCACAGACACAGACCCCGTCCCGTCACCATGTGGTGGAATCACAGACACAGACCCTGTCCCGTCACCATGTGGGGAATCACAGACCCCGTCCCGTCACCATGTGGTGGAATCACAGACACAGACCCCGTCCCATCACCGTGTGGGGAATCACCGACACAGACCCCGTCCCGTCACCGTGTGGGGGAATCACTGACACAGACCCCGTCCCGTCATCGTGTGGGTGAATCACAGACACAGACCCTGTCCCGTCACCGTGTGAGGGAATCACAGACACAGACCCCGTCCCGTCACCGTGTGGGGGAATCACTGACACAGACCCCGTCCTGTCACCGTGTGGGTGAATCACAGACACAGACCCCGTCCCGTCATCATGTGGGTGAATCACAGACACAGACCCCGTCCCGTCACCGTGTGGGGAATCACAGACACAAACCCCATGCCGTCACCGTGTGAGGGATCACAGACACAGACCCTGTCCCGTCATCGTGTGGGTGAATCACAGACACAGACCCCGTCCCCTCACCATGTGGGGAATCACAGACACAGACCCCGTCCCGTCACCGTGTGGGGGAATCACTGACACAGACCCGGTCCCGTCATCGTGTGGGTGAATCACAGACACAGACCCCGTCCCGTCACCATGTGGGGGAATCACAGACCCCGTCCTGTCACTGTGTGAGAGAATCACAGACACAGACCCTGTCCCGTCCCTGTGGGGAATAACAGACACAGACCCCGTCCAATCACCGTATGGGGGAATTACAGACACAGACCCCGTCCCGTCACCTTGTGGGGGAATCACAGACACAGACCCCGTCCCGTCACCGTGTTGGGAATCACAGACACAGACCCCGTCCCGTCCCTGTGGGGAATAACAGACACAGACCCCGTCCAATCACCGTATGGGGGAATTACAGACACAGACCCCGTCCCGTCACCTTGTGGGGGAATCACAGACACAGACCCCGTCCCGTCACCGTGTTGGGAATCACAGACACAGACCCCGTCCCGTCACCGTGTGGGGAATCACAGACACAGACCCTGTCCCGTCACCGTGTGGGGAAATCACAGACACAGACCCTGTCCCGTCACCGTGTGAGGGAATCACAGACACAGACCCCGTCCCGTCACCGTGTTGGAAATCACAGACACAGACCCCGTCCCGTCCGTGTCGGGAATCACAGACACAGACCCCGTCCCGTCACCATGTGGGGAATCACAGACACAGACCCCGTCCCGTCCCTGTGGGGAATAACAGACACAGACCCCGTCCAATCACCGTATGGGGGAATTACAGACACAGACCCCGTCCCGTCACCGTGTGGGGGAATCACAGACACAGACCCCGTCCCGTCACCATGTTGGGAATCACAGACACAGACTCCGTCCCATCACCGTGTGGGGAATTACAGACACAGACCCCGTCCCGTCCGTGTCGGGAATCACAGACACAGACCCCGTCACGTCACCATGTGGGGAATCACAGACACAGACCCCGTCCCGTCCCTGTGGGGAATAACAGACACAGACCCCGTCCAATCACCGTATGGGGGAATTACAGACACAGACCCCGTCCCGTCACCATGTGGGGGAATCACAGACACAGACCCCGTCCCGTCACCGTGTTGGGAATCACAGACACAGACCCCGTCCCGTCACCGTGTGGGGAATCACAGACACAGACCCTGTCCCGTCACCGTGTGGGGAAATCACAGACACAGACCCTGTCCCGTCACCGTGTGAGGGAATCACAGACACAGACCCCGTCCCGTCACCGTGTTGGAAATCACAGACACAGACCCCGTCCCGTCACCGTGTGGGGAATCACAGACACATACCCCGTCCCGTCACCGTGTGGGGGAATCACAGACACAGACCCCGTCCCGTCACCATGTGGGGAATCACAGACACAGACCCCGTCCCGTCCCTGTGGGGAATAACAGACACAGACCCCGTCCAATCACCGTATGGGGGAATTACAGACACAGACCCCGTCCCGTCACCGTGTGGGGGAATCACAGACACAGACCCCGTCCCGTCACCGTGTTGGGAATCACAGACACAGACCCCGTCCCGTCACCGTGTGGGGAATCACAGACACAGACCCTGTCCCGTCACCGTGTGGGGAAATCACAGACACAGACCCTGTCCCGTCACCGTGTGAGGGAATCACAGACACAGACCCCGTCCCGTCACCGTGTGGGGAATCACAGACACATACCCCGTCCCGTCACCGTGTGGGGGAATCACAGACACAGACCCCGTCCCGTGACCATGTGGTGGAATCACAGACACAGACCCCGTCCCATCACCGTGTCGGGGAATCACAGATACAGACCCCGTCCCATAACCGTGTGGGGGAATCACAGACACAGACCCTGTCCCATCACCATGTGGGGAATCCCAGACACAGACCCCGTCCCATCACCGTGTGGGGAATCCCAGACACAGACCCCATCCCGTCAGAATGTGGGGAATCACAGACACAGACCCCGTTCCGTCACAGTGTGGGGAATCACAGACACAGACCCCGTCCCGTCACCGTGTGGGGGAATCACTGACACAGACCCCGTCCCGTCATCGTGTGGGTGAATCACAGACACAGACCCTGTCCCGTCACCGTGTGAGGGAATCACAGACACAGACCCCGTCCCGTCACCGTGTGGGGGAATCACTGACACAGACCCCGTCCTGTCACCGTGTGGGTGAATCACAGACACAGACCCCGTCCCGTCATCATGTGGGTGAATCACAGACACAGACCCCGTCCCGTCACCGTGTGGGGAATCACAGACACAAACCCCATGCCGTCACCGTGTGAGGGATCACAGACACAGACCCTGTCCCGTCATCGTGTGGGTGAATCACAGACACAGACCCCGTCCCCTCACCATGTGGGGAATCACAGACACAGACCCCGTCCCGTCACCGTGTGGGGGAATCACTGACACAGACCCGGTCCCGTCATCGTGTGGGTGAATCACAGACACAGACCCCGTCCCGTCACCATGTGGGGGAATCACAGACACAGACCCCGTCCCGTCACCGTGTGGGGAAATCACAGACACAGACCCTGTCCCGTCATCATGTGGGGGAATCACAGACCCCGTCCTGTCACTGTGTGAGAGAATCACAGACACAGACCCTGTCCCGTCCCTGTGGGGAATAACAGACACAGACCCCGTCCAATTACTGTATGGGGGAATTACAGACACAGACCCCGTCCCGTCACCGTGTGGGGGAATCACAGACACAGACCCCGTCCCGTCACCATGTGGGGAATCACAGATACAGACCCCGTCCCATCACCATGTGGTGGAATCACAGACACAGACCCCGTCCTGTCACCATGTCGGGGAATCACAGACACAGACCCCGTCCCGTCCGTGTCGGGAATCACAGACACAGACCCCGTCCCGTCACCATGTGGTGGAATCACAGACACAGACCCTGTCCCGTCACCATGTGGGGAATCACAGACCCCGTCCCGTCACCATGTGGTGGAATCACAGACACAGACCCCGTCCCATCACCGTGTGGGGAATCACCGACACAGACCCCGTCCCGTCACCGTGTGGGGAATCACAGACACAGACCCCGTCCCGTCACCATGTGGGGAATCACAGACCCCGTCCCATCACTGTGTGGGGGTATCACAGACACAGACCCTGTCCCATCACCGTGTGGGGGATCACAGACACAGACCCCGTCCCATCACCGTGTTGGGAATCATAGACACAGACCCCGTCTCATCACCGTGTGAGAGAATCACAGACACAGAGCCTGTCCCATCACTGTGAGGGGAATCACAGACACAGACCCTGTCCCGTCACCGTGTGGGGAATCACAGACACAGACCCTGTCCCATCACTGTGAGGGGAATCACAGACACAGACCCCATCCCATCACTGTGTGGGGGGATGCGAGTCGACGACAGAGACCCTGAAAAGCAGCAGGATTACAGAGCTCCATATCCACAATATCTGCAGCTCCCTGCCTCCAGTCCATGGGTGTAAGTTCACTTTTACCTTCCTTCAGATGTGGTCCAGATCAACCTTACTCATTCAAACTCCCTCTCTCCAGTCTCTACAACTCTCCCCATCTCTGCGATCCCTTCTGGACCACACACCCTTCCCTATCTCCGTAATCCTCTCCAGCACCTACAACCCTCCAGTTCTCCGTGATCCACTCTGACCCCTACTCCCCTCCCTGTTTCTGTGAGCCCCTCCAGACTCTGTTTGTGACCGCCTCTAACCCTTGCAGTTCTTTCGATATCTGTGACCCCCCTACATCTCCCACCATCACCATAAAAGTTCCTTTGTCCGTCTGGGGCCTGAATGAATTGGGTTGAAAATGGTGGAGATCAATGTCCGTTGAGATTTATTTCTAAAATTTGATTAGGTTTTACACTCACAAGTATTTCAGACAAGGACGTGAGCAGTTCAGTTGATGACCTGCAAGTTCAAGATTATATTAATTAAACTTGGCCCAATGTCTCACATTTGTGGCTGATGAGACTCTAGTTCTTAAAACATAATGAGCGAGATTTTATTTGAGTAATTATTACCAAAGATTTATATCCAGCAAGTTTGATGTTTGGTGTTCCCAAGCGAAAAAGGAAACATCCCTATGAATACTCAGCAAGACTCCATTCCAGTTCTTTCTTACAGTTGCTTACTCTGAAACAGACTCTATGTAGATGGCTTAAAACTACGGGTGCTTGCCCCGATAATAGCAGGCTTAGTTTTTTTTTAACCAAAGGAGGGAAATTTTAGTTGACATTTGATTTATTATTGCCACACAAACTGAGATGCAGTGAAAAGCATTTGTCCTGTAAACCATCTACACAGGTCATTCCAAGCATTCCTCCTCGGAAAGCGGGAGGTTAATGAAAATTCCATCCTGAACCGAGGGATTCGGGTGCGGTAGCCTTTTCCTGGGTGTGGGGAGGGTCAGTCGATTTTGGGGACAGAGAGTGAGAGAGCACTTCCCAGGTGGACATTTCACTCTCCGGCATTTTCTTTCATTTTAATTTAGAGATACAGCCTGGATCTGGCCCAATGAGCCACAGCACCCAGCAACACCCCTATTTAGCCTAATCACATGACAATTTACAATGACCAATTAATCTACTACCCGGTAAGTCTGTTCACTGCGGAAGGAAGCTCGAGCATCCGAGGGAAATCCGTGGGTCTCACTGAGCGACCAAAGCAAACTTCTTCCAGACAGTGTCAGAGTTGAACTCCCAACTCTGAACCCACCCACCCCAGCTGTAAGAGCATCTTGCTAACCGTTACACTACCCTGACGGCCCATCAAACACGTACCTAGGACGAGAGAGACTGCGAGCACAGTGAGGACAGCCCCAAAAATCAAACCATATTTACGGATTTCAAAATAATCTGGATTAAGAAAAGAGAAATGGAACTGAGATTAACTGGGAATGGCACTTGCCAAAATATAGCACATATCTCATCCCTACCTCTCTCTCCATTTGTTATCCCTGAGGTTATAATGCAGGATTGTTATGTAACCACAACACGCTGTAATGCCACCTCTGGCCAGTGGGGGGAGGGATTGTGGTTCCCTTTGCTCTGGGGCCCAGGGAGGATTTTGTAACCCGTACCCTCATTAGCCCCTCCCACAGCGCTCCCTCCTCACCACCCACTCCCACAACGCTCCCTCCTCACCACACCCTCCCACAGTGCTCCCTCCTCAGCGTCCCCTCCTCTCCACTCCCCCAACAGTGCTCCATCCTCACCACCCTCCCACAGCGCTTCCTCCTCACTATCTCCCACAGTGCTCCCTCCTCACCACCTCCCACAGCACTCCCTCCTCACCCCCTCCCACAGCTCTCCCTCCTCACCCCCTCCCATAGCGCTCCCTCCTCACCCTCCCACAGCTCTCCCTCCTCACCCCCTCCCACAGTACTCCCTCCTCACCCCTCCCATAGCGCTCCCTCCTCACCCCCTCCCACAGCGCTCCCTCCTCACCCCCTCCCACAGTACTCCCTCCTCACCCACCTCCCAAAGCGCTCCCTCCTCACCCACCTCCCACAGTGCTCCCTCCTCACCCACCTCCCACAGCACTCCCTCCCCACCCACTTTCCACAGCACTCCCTCCTCACCCACCTCCCAAAGCGCTCCCTCCTCACCCACCTCCCACAGCGCGCCCTCCTCACCCACCTCCCACAGCGCTCCCTCCTCACCCACCTCCCAAAGCGCTCCCTCCTCACCCACCTCCCACAGCGCTCCCCACCCACCTCCCACAGCGCTCCCTCCTCACCCACCTCCCACAACGCTCCCTCACCACCCTGCCACTGCGCTCCCTCCTCACCCCCCTCCCTCAGCTCCCTCCTCACCGCCACTCCCTCAGTGCTCCCTCCTCACCGCCCCTCCCTCAGTGCTCCCTCCTCACCACCCAAAGCACTCCTTCCCCACACAGACTGCAGTGGTTCAGAAGGTTAGTGAGGAGGGGTGGGGGTGGGATTCACAGTCTCATTTGATCTTCAGAGAAATTACGTCAGGATACATCGGAAAGGAAGTGGGAGTGAATCCCTTGGGGAATTGCGCTGACTCACTCACCGTAGGTAAACTTAGATTGATCCAGCATTGCTGTGGACGGAATAAAGAAGAGGTCTTATTCAGAAATATCTCTCCAGACCAGACGATCTCCCCAGACTGGACCACCTCCCCAGACCAGACCACACCCCAGACCAGACCACCTCCCCAGACCGGACCACACCCCAGACCGGACAACACCCCCAGACCAGACCACACCCCCAGTCCGGACCACACCCCAGACCGGACCACCTCCCCAGACTGGACCTCCTCCCCAGACCGGACCTCCTCCCCTGACCGGACCACACCCCCAGACCGGACCACTCCCCAAAACAGAGCATCTCCCCAGACCGGACCACCTCCCAGACCAGACCACCTCCCCAGACCAGACCACCTCCCAGACCAGACCATCCCACCCCAGACCAGACCACCGCCCCAAACAACACAGGACAGGTGTAGGGACTGGAAGGTTCGCAGAGGCAGGAAGGAATGTGGGGGACAGAGTGGTTTACAGACACGGGGAGGGGTGTAGAAGGCAGAGGGGTTCACAGAGACAGAGAAGGGTGGAGGGGCCGGAGAGGTTTACAGAGATGGGGAGGGGTGTAGGGGATGGAGGTGATTACAGAGACAGGCAGGAAGAGAGGGTGCTGGAGATGTTCACAGAATTGGAGAGGGGTGGGGAGCCAGATGAGAAGCACAGAGACAGGTGCATTAGGGCCAAAGAGAATCTCAAAGATGGGGAGTAATGCAACAGCCAAAGTGGTTACAGAGCCAGGGAGGGGTGTGGTGACCAGCAGGAGTTACAGAGCCGGGGGGGGGGGGGGTGTGGGGACCAAAGGTAGTTACAGAGATGGGGAGGAATATAGGGGATAGAAGGGGTAACAGAGACAGGGAGAAGTCTAGAGGCCAGAGGGGGGTCCCAGATATTGAGAGCAGTGTAGGGACAGGAGAAGTTTAAAGAGGTGGGAGTATTGTCGGGACTAGAAGGGGTCACAGAGCTGGGGAAGGGTGTAGGGGCAGGAGGGGGTCACAGAAACTGAGAGGTGTGTAGCGACGAGGGAGTTACAGAGATGGGGTGCCTCAATTAAAATGATAAAATTAACAATAGATGTTAAAAGAACTTTTATAACAAGAAATAAAGTCTTACTCATATTGCTCCTGAACGAATCTATATGAAAATCTGAAAGAATTCAGAAGGAATTGTTAGTTTATGTTAGACAAAAGCCCAGTCCAGCACTGACTATCAAAGATCAAAAAGCTCAAAATAAATTTATTATCAAAGTCTGTCACCGTATACAATGCTGAGATCTATTTTCTTGCTGGTGTTCATGGTAAAGACAAGAAACACAATAGAGTTCAAGAAAGACCACACCCAATGAGGTGGACAAACACCAATGTCAACAATTTATGCAAATATAAATGAATGAATAAATAGATAGATAGATAGATAGATAGATAGATAGATAGATAGATTAGCAATAAATATTGAGAACCTGAGATGAAGAGTCCTTGAAAGTAACTCCATAGGTTGTAGGAACAGTTCAGTGATGGGGTGAGTGAAGTTATCCCCTCTGGTTCAAGAGCCTGATGGTTAAGGGGTAATAACTGTCCTTCAACCCGGTGACATGGGTCCTGAGGCTCCTGTACCTCCTTCCTTAAGGCAGCAGTGAGAAGAGAGTGTGGCCTGGATGCTGGAAGTAATTGTTCCTGTTACAGCTGGACAAGACGTCGGTGGGTTTGAACTGAAAGCATTGAGTGTGGTTCTGGTCACCCAGTTACAGGAAGGGTGTCATGAAGCTGGAGTGGAAGCAGCAAAGATTCACCAGGATGTCATCAGGACTGGGGGGCTTGAGTTATCAGGAGAGACTGGACAGGCTGGGACTGTTTTCCCTGGAATGAAGGAGGCTGGGGGGGGTGACCTCATAGGGGTTTGTAAAGTCATGAGGGGCAGAGATAATGTGGATAATCACAGTCTTTTTCACCAGGATAGGACAGTCTCCGCCTATCTTCGTATCATCTACAAAGTTGGCTGCAAAGCCATCAATTCCATCATCCACACCACTGACACAGCAGATAAAGAATTGGTCCCCCCACACACACCCCTGTGGAACACCACTCGTCACCTGTATCTCACCAGAAAAGGCTCCTTTTATACCCACTCCTTACCTCCTGCCAGTCAACCACGGTATGTGTGGTGTGTGTTTGTTGTCTGTGTAAATTTATGTGTATGTGTATTTATGTGTGTCAGTGTGTTTGTGTCTAAGTGTGTGTGTGTGTGTGTGTGTGTGTGTGTGTGTGTGTGTGTGTGTGTCTGTGTGTGTGTGTGTGTGTGTGTGTGTGTGTGTGTGTGTGTGTGTGTGTGTGGTGTGTGTGTTTGTGTTTGTGTTTAAGAGTGTGTCTGTGTGTGTGTGTGTTTAAGAGTGTGAGTGTGTGTGTGTGTCTGTATGTATGTGTGTGTGTGGGTGTGTGTGTGTGTCTGTATGTGTGGTGTGTGTTTGTGTTTAAGTGTGTGCCTGTATGTGTGTATGGTGTGTGTGTCTGTATGTGTGTGTGTTTGTGTTTAAGAGTGTGAGTGTGTGTGGTGTGGGTGTGTCTGTGTGTGTGGTGTGTGTTTGTGTTTAAGTGTGTGTCTGTATGTGTGTGTGTTTGTGTTTAAGTGGGTGTCTGTATGTGTGTGTGTGTTTGTGTTTAATTGTGTGTCTGTATGTATGTGTGTGTGTTTGTGTTTAAGTGTGTGTGTGTGTTTAAGTGTCTGTATGTATGTGTGTGTGTTTGTGTTTAAGTGTGTGTATGTATGTATGTATGTTTGTGTTTAAGTGGGTGTCTGTATGTGTGTGTGTGTTTGTGTTTAAGTGTGTGTCTGTGTGTATGTGTGTGTGTTTGTGTTTAAGTATGTGTCTGTATGTGTGTGTGTGTGCGTGTGTTTGTGTTTAAGTGAGTGTCTGTATGTATGTGTGTGTTTGTGCTTAAGTGTCTGTATGTGTGTGTGTGTGTGTTTGTGTTTAAGTGTGTGTCTGTATGTGTGTGTGTTTGTGTTTAAGTGTCTGTATATATGTGTGTGTGTTTAAGTGTGTGTCTGTATGTATGTGTGTGTGTTTGTGTTGAAGTGTCTGTATGTGTGTGTGTGTTTGTGTTTAAGTGTGTGTGTGTGTGTTTGTGTTTAAGTGTGTGTCTGTATGTATGTATGTGTGAGTTTGTGTTTAAGTGTCTGTATGTGTGTGTGTGTTTGTGTTAAAGTGTGTGCCTGTATGTGCGGGTGTGTCTGTGTGTCTTTCGGTGGTAGTGTGTGTCTGTATGTGTGTGTGTGTGTGTTTAAGTGTCTGTATGTATCTGTGTGTGTTTGTGTTTAAGTGTGTGTCTGTATGTATGTGTGTGTGTTTGTGTTTAAGTGTGTGTCTGTATGTGTGGGTGTGTCTATGTGTGTGTTTCGGTGATAGTGTGTATCTGTATGTGTGTGTGTGTTTGTGTTTAAGTGTGTGTCTGTATGTGTGGGTGTGTCTGTGTGTGGGTTTCGGTGATAGTGTGTGTCTGTATGTGTGGGTGTGTCTGTGTGTGTGTTTCGGTGATAGTGTGTGTCTGTATGTGTGGGTGTGTCTGTGTGTGTGTTTCGGTGATAGTGTTTGTCTGTATGTGTGTGTGTGTTTGTATTTAAGTGTGTGTCTGTATGTGTGGGTGTGTCTATGTGTGCGTTTCGGTGCTAGTGTGTGTCTGTATGTGTGTGTGTTTGTGTTTAAGTGTGTGTCTGTATGTGTGGGTGTGTCTGTGTGTGTGTTTCGGTGATAGTGTGTGTCTGTATGTGTGGGTGTGTCTGTGTGTGTGTTTCGGTGATAGTGTGTGTCTGTATGTGTGGGTGTGTCTGTGTGTGTGTTTCGGTGATAGTGTGTGTCTGTATGTGTGTGTGTGTTTGTGTTTAAGTGTGTGTCTGTATGTGTGGGTGTGTCTGTGTGTGTGTTTGTGTTTAAGTGTGTGTCTGTATGTGTTGGTCTGTCTGTGTGTGTGTTTCGGTGATAGTGTATGTCTGTATGTGTGGGTGTGTTTGTGTTTAAGTGTGTGTCTGTATGTGTGGGTGTGTCTGTGTTTCGGTGATAGTGTGTGTCTGTATGTGTGTGTGTGTTTGTGTTTAAGTGTCTGTATGTGTGTGTTTGTGTTTAAGTGTGTGACTGTATGTCTGTGTGTGTGTTTGTGTTTAAGTGTGTGTCTGTATGTGTGGGTGTGTCTGTGTGTGTGTTTCGGTGATAGTGTGTGTCTGTATGTGTGTGTGTGTTTGTGTTTAAGTGTGTGTCTGTATGTGTGGGTGTGTCTGTGTGTGGGTTTCGGTGATAGTGTGTGTCTGTATGTGTGGGTGTGTCTGTGTGTGTGTTTCGGTGATAGTGTGTGTCTGTATGTGTGGGTGTGTCTGTGTGTGTGTTTCGGTGATAGTGTTTGTCTGTATGTGTGTGTGTGTTTGTATTTAAGTGTGTGTCTGTATGTGTGGGTGTGTCTATGTGTGCGTTTCGGTGCTAGTGTGTGTCTGTATGTGTGTGTGTTTGTGTTTAAGTGTGTGTCTGTATGTGTGGGTGTGTCTGTGTGTGTGTTTCGGTGATAGTGTGTGTCTGTATGTGTGGGTGTGTCTGTGTGTGTGTTTCGGTGATAGTGTGTGTCTGTATGTGTGGGTGTGTCTGTGTGTGTGTTTCGGTGATAGTGTGTGTCTGTATGTGTGTGTGTGTTTGTGTTTAAGTGTGTGTCTGTATGTGTGGGTGTGTCTGTGTGTGTGTTTCGGTGATAGTGTGTGTCTGTATTTGTGGGTGTGTCTGTGTGTGTGTTTCGGTGATAGTGTGTGTCTGTTTGTGTGGGTGTGTCTGTGTGTGTGTTTCGGTGATAGTGTGTGTCTGTATGTGTGGGTGTGTCTGTGTGTGTGTTTCGGTGATAGTGTTTGTCTGTATGTGTGTGTGTGTTTGTATTTAAGTGTGTGTCTGTATGTGTGGGTGTGTCTATGTGTGCGTTTCGGTGCTAGTGTGTGTCTGTATGTGTGTGTGTTTGTGTTTAAGTGTGTGTCTGTATGTGTGGGTGTGTCTGTGTGTGTGTTTCGGTGATAGTGTGTGTCTGTATGTGTGTGTGTGTGTTTGTGTTTAAGTGTGTGTCTGTATGTGTTGGTCTGTCTGTGTGTGTGTTTCGGTGATAGTGTATGTCTGTATGTGTGGGTGTGTTTGTGTTTAAGTGTGTGTCTGTATGTGTGGGTGTGTCTGTGTTTCGGTGATAGTGTGTGTCTGTATGTGTGTGTGTGTTTGTGTTTAAGTGTCTGTATGTGTGTGTTTGTGTTTAAGTGTGTGACTGTATGTCTGTGTGTGTGTTTGTGTTTAAGTGTGTGTCTGTATGTGTGGGTGTGTCTGTGTGTGTGTTTCGGTGATAGTGTGTGTCTGTATGTGTGTGTGTGTTTGTGTTTAAGTCTGTGTCTGTATGTGTTGGTCTGTCTGTGTGTGTGTTTCGGTGATAGTGTTTGTCTGTATGTGTGGGTGTGTTTGTGTTTAAGTGTGTGTCTGTATGTGTGGGTGTGTCTGTGTTTCGGTGATAGTGTGTGTCTGTATGTGTGTGTGTGTTTGTGTTTAAGTGTCTGTATGTGTGTGTTTGTGTTTAAGTGTGTGACTGTATGTCTGTGTGTGTGTGTTTGTGTTTAAGTGTGTGTCTGTATGTGTGGGTGTGTCTGTGTGTGTGTTTCGGTGATAGTGTGTGTCTGTATGTGTGTGTGTGTGTGTTTGTGTTTAAGTGTGTGTCTGTATGTGTGGGTGTGTCTGTGTGTGTGTTTCGGTGATAGTGTGTGTCTGTATGTGTGTGTGTGTGTGTTTGTGTTTAAGTGTGTGTCTGTATGTGTGGGTGTGTCTGTGTGTGTGTTTCGGTGATAGTGTGTGTCTGTATGTGTGGGTGTGTCTGTGTGTGTGTTTCGGTGATAGTGTGTGTCTGTATGTGTGGGTGTGTCTGTGTGTGTGTTTCGGTGATAGTGTTTGTCTGTATGTGTGTGTGTGTTTGTATTTAAGTGTGTGTCTGTATGTGTGGGTGTGTCTATGTGTGCGTTTCGGTGCTAGTGTGTGTCTGTATGTGTGTGTGTTTGTGTTTAAGTGTGTGTCTGTATGTGTGGGTGTGTCTGTGTGTGTGTTTCGGTGATAGTGTGTGTCTGTATGTGTGGGTGTGTCTGTGTGTGTGTTTCGGTGATAGTGTGTGTCTGTATGTGTGTGTGTTTGTGTTTAAGTGTGTGTCTGTATGTGTGGGTGTGTCTGTGTGTGTGTTTCGGTGATAGTGTGTGTCTGTATGTGTGTGTGTGTGTTTGTGTTTAAGTGTGTGTCTGTATGTGTTGGTCTGTCTGTGTGTGTGTTTCGGTGATAGTGTGTGTCTGTATGTGTGGGTGTGTCTGTCGGTGTGTTTCGGTGATAGTGTGTGTCTGTATGTGTGGGTGTGTCTGTGTGTGTGTTTCGGTGATAGTGTGTGTCTGTATGTGTGTGTGTGTTTGTGTTTAAGTGTGTGTCTGTATGTGTGGGTGTGTCTGTGTGTGTGTTTGTGTTTAAGTGTGTGTCTGTATGTGTTGGTCTGTCTGTGTGTGTGTTTCGGTGATAGTGTTTGTCTGTATGTGTGGGTGTGTTTGTGTTTAAGTGTGTGTCTGTATGTGTGGGTGTGTCTGTGTTTCGGTGATAGTGTGTGTCTGTATGTGTGTGTGTGTTTGTGTTTAAGTGTCTGTATGTGTGTGTTTGTGTTTAAGTGTGTGACTGTATGTCTGTGTGTGTGTGTTTGTGTTTAAGTGTGTGTCTGTATGTGTGGGTGTGTCTGTGTGTGTGTTTCGGTGATAGTGTGTGTCTGTATGTGTGTGTGTGTGTTTGTGTTTAAGTGTGTGTCTGTATGTGTGGGTGTGTCTGTGTGTGTGTTTCGGTGATAGTGTGTGTCTGTATGTGTGTGTGTGTGTGTTTGTGTTTAAGTGTGTGTCTGTATGTGTGGGTGTGTCTGTGTGTGTGTTTCGGTGATAGTGTGTGTCTGTATGTGTGGGTGTGTCTGTGTGTGTGTTTCGGTGATAGTGTGTGTCTGTATGTGTGGGTGTGTCTGTGTGTGTGTTTCGGTGATAGTGTTTGTCTGTATGTGTGTGTGTGTTTGTATTTAAGTGTGTGTCTGTATGTGTGGGTGTGTCTATGTGTGCGTTTCGGTGCTAGTGTGTGTCTGTATGTGTGTGTGTTTGTGTTTAAGTGTGTGTCTGTATGTGTGGGTGTGTCTGTGTGTGTGTTTCGGTGATAGTGTGTGTCTGTATGTGTGGGTGTGTCTGTGTGTGTGTTTCGGTGATAGTGTGTGTCTGTATGTGTGTGTGTTTGTGTTTAAGTGTGTGTCTGTATGTGTGGGTGTGTCTGTGTGTGTGTTTCGGTGATAGTGTGTGTCTGTATGTGTGTGTGTGTGTTTGTGTTTAAGTGTGTGTCTGTATGTGTTGGTCTGTCTGTGTGTGTGTTTCGGTGATAGTGTATGTCTGTATGTGTGGGTGTGTTTGTGTTTAAGTGTGTGTCTGTATGTGTGGGTGTGTCTGTGTTTCGGTGATAGTGTGTGTCTGTATGTGTGTGTGTTTGTGTTTAAGTGTGTGTCTGTATGTGTGGGTGTGTCTGTGTGTGTGTTTCGGTGATAGTGTGTGTCTGTATGTGTGTGTGTGTGTTTGTGTTTAAGTGTGTGTCTGTATGTGTTGGTCTGTCTGTGTGTGTGTTTCGGTGATAGTGTATGTCTGTATGTGTGGGTGTGTTTGTGTTTAAGTGTGTGTCTGTATGTGTGGGTGTGTCTGTGTTTCGGTGATAGTGTGTGTCTGTATGTGTGTGTGTGTTTGTGTTTAAGTGTCTGTATGTGTGTGTTTGTGTTTAAGTGTGTGACTGTATGTCTGTGTGTGTGTTTGTGTTTAAGTGTGTGTCTGTATGTGTGGGTGTGTCTGTGTGTGTGTTTCGGTGATAGTGTGTGTCTGTATGTGTGTGTGTGTTTGTGTTTAAGTCTGTGTCTGTATGTGTGGGTGTGTCTGTGTGTGTGTTTCGGTGATAGTGTGTGTCTGTATGTGTGTGTGTGTTTGTGTTTAAGTGTGTGTCTGTAAGTGTGGGTGTGACTGTGTGTGTGTTTCGGTGATAGTGTGTGTCTGTATGTGTGTGTGTGTTTGTGTTTAAGTGTGTGTCTGTATGTGTGGGTGTGTCTGTGTGTGTGTTTCGGTGAGAGTGTGTGTCTGTATGTGTGGGTGTGTCTGTGTGTGTGTTTCGGTGATAGTGTGTGTCTGTATGTGTGTGTGTGTGTGTTTGTGTTTAAGTGTGTGTCTGTATGTGTGGGTGTGTCTGTGTGTGTGTTTCGGTGATAGTGTGTGTCTGTATGTGTGTGTGTGTGTGTTTGTGTTTAAGTGTGTGTCTGTATGTGTGGGTGTGTCTGTGTGTGTGTTTCGGTGATAGTGTGTGTCTGTATGTGTGGGTGTGTCTGTGTGTGTGTTTCGGTGATAGTGTGTGTCTGTATGTGTGTGTGTGTGTGTTTGTGTTTAAGTGTGTGTCTGTATGTGTGGGTGTGTCTGTGTGTGTGTTTCGGTGATAGTGTGTGTCTGTATGTGTGTGTGTGTGTGTGTGTTTGTGTTTAAGTGTGTGTCTGTATGTGTGGGTGTGTCTGTGTGTGTGTTTCGGTGATAGTGTGTGTCTGTATTTGTGGGTGTGTCTGTGTGTGTGTTTCGGTGATAGTGTGTGTCTGTATGTGTGTGTGTGTTTGTGTTTAAGTGTGTGTCTGTATGTGTTGGTCTGTCTGTGTGTGTGTTTCGGTGATAGTGTTTGTCTGTATGTGTGGGTGTGTTTGTGTTTAAGTGTGTGTCTGTATGTGTGGGTGTGTCTGTGTTTCGGTGATAGTGTGTGTCTGTATGTGTGTGTGTGTTTGTGTTTAAGTGTCTGTATGTGTGTGTTTGTGTTTAAGTGTGTGACTGTATGTCTGTGTGTGTGTGTTTGTGTTTAAGTGTGTGTCTGTATGTGTGGGTGTGTCTGTGTGTGTGTTTCGGTGATAGTGTGTGTCTGTATGTGTGTGTGTGTGTGTTTGTGTTTAAGTGTGTGTCTGTATGTGTGGGTGTGTCTGTGTGTGTGTTTCGGTGATAGTGTGTGTCTGTATGTGTGTGTGTGTGTGTTTGTGTTTAAGTGTGTGTCTGTATGTGTGGGTGTGTCTGTGTGTGTGTTTCGGTGATAGTGTGTGTCTGTATGTGTGGGTGTGTCTGTGTGTGTGTTTCGGTGATAGTGTGTGTCTGTATGTGTGGGTGTGTCTGTGTGTGTGTTTCGGTGATAGTGTTTGTCTGTATGTGTGTGTGTGTTTGTATTTAAGTGTGTGTCTGTATGTGTGGGTGTGTCTATGTGTGCGTTTCGGTGCTAGTGTGTGTCTGTATGTGTGTGTGTTTGTGTTTAAGTGTGTGTCTGTATGTGTGGGTGTGTCTGTGTGTGTGTTTCGGTGATAGTGTGTGTCTGTATGTGTGGGTGTGTCTGTGTGTGTGTTTCGGTGATAGTGTGTGTCTGTATGTGTGGGTGTGTCTGTGTGTGTGTTTCGGTGATAGTGTGTGTCTGTATGTGTGTGTGTGTTTGTGTTTAAGTGTGTGTCTGTATGTGTGGGTGTGTCTGTGTGTGTGTTTGTGTTTAAGTGTGTGTCTGTATGTGTTGGTCTGTCTGTGTGTGTGTTTCGGTGATAGTGTATGTCTGTATGTGTGGGTGTGTTTGTGTTTAAGTGTGTGTCTGTATGTGTGGGTGTGTCTGTGTTTCGGTGATAGTGTGTGTCTGTATGTGTGTGTGTGTTTGTGTTTAAGTGTCTGTATGTGTGTGTTTGTGTTTAAGTGTGTGACTGTATGTCTGTGTGTGTGTTTGTGTTTAAGTGTGTGTCTGTATGTGTGGGTGTGTCTGTGTGTGTGTTTCGGTGATAGTGTGTGTCTGTATGTGTGTGTGTGTTTGTGTTTAAGTGTGTGTCTGTATGTGTGGGTGTGTCTGTGTGTGGGTTTCGGTGATAGTGTGTGTCTGTATGTGTGGGTGTGTCTGTGTGTGTGTTTCGGTGATAGTGTGTGTCTGTATGTGTGGGTGTGTCTGTGTGTGTGTTTCGGTGATAGTGTTTGTCTGTATGTGTGTGTGTGTTTGTATTTAAGTGTGTGTCTGTATGTGTGGGTGTGTCTATGTGTGCGTTTCGGTGCTAGTGTGTGTCTGTATGTGTGTGTGTTTGTGTTTAAGTGTGTGTCTGTATGTGTGGGTGTGTCTGTGTGTGTGTTTCGGTGATAGTGTGTGTCTGTATGTGTGGGTGTGTCTGTGTGTGTGTTTCGGTGATAGTGTGTGTCTGTATGTGTGGGTGTGTCTGTGTGTGTGTTTCGGTGATAGTGTGTGTCTGTATGTGTGTGTGTGTTTGTGTTTAAGTGTGTGTCTGTATGTGTGGGTGTGTCTGTGTGTGTGTTTCGGTGATAGTGTGTGTCTGTATTTGTGGGTGTGTCTGTGTGTGTGTTTCGGTGATAGTGTGTGTCTGTTTGTGTGGGTGTGTCTGTGTGTGTGTTTCGGTGATAGTGTGTGTCTGTATGTGTGGGTGTGTCTGTGTGTGTGTTTCGGTGATAGTGTTTGTCTGTATGTGTGTGTGTGTTTGTATTTAAGTGTGTGTCTGTATGTGTGGGTGTGTCTATGTGTGCGTTTCGGTGCTAGTGTGTGTCTGTATGTGTGTGTGTTTGTGTTTAAGTGTGTGTCTGTATGTGTGGGTGTGTCTGTGTGTGTGTTTCGGTGATAGTGTGTGTCTGTATGTGTGTGTGTGTGTTTGTGTTTAAGTGTGTGTCTGTATGTGTTGGTCTGTCTGTGTGTGTGTTTCGGTGATAGTGTATGTCTGTATGTGTGGGTGTGTTTGTGTTTAAGTGTGTGTCTGTATGTGTGGGTGTGTCTGTGTTTCGGTGATAGTGTGTGTCTGTATGTGTGTGTGTGTTTGTGTTTAAGTGTCTGTATGTGTGTGTTTGTGTTTAAGTGTGTGACTGTATGTCTGTGTGTGTGTTTGTGTTTAAGTGTGTGTCTGTATGTGTGGGTGTGTCTGTGTGTGTGTTTCGGTGATAGTGTGTGTCTGTATGTGTGTGTGTGTTTGTGTTTAAGTCTGTGTCTGTATGTGTGGGTGTGTCTGTGTGTGTGTTTCGGTGATAGTGTGTGTCTGTATGTGTGTGTGTGTTTGTGTTTAAGTGTGTGTCTGTAAGTGTGGGTGTGACTGTGTGTGTGTTTCGGTGATAGTGTGTGTCTGTATGTGTGTGTGTGTTTGTGTTTAAGTGTGTGTCTGTATGTGTGGGTGTGTCTGTGTGTGTGTTTCGGTGAGAGTGTGTGTCTGTATGTGTGGGTGTGTCTGTGTGTGTGTTTCGGTGATAGTGTGTGTCTGTATGTGTGTGTGTGTGTGTTTGTGTTTAAGTGTGTGTCTGTATGTGTGGGTGTGTCTGTGTGTGTGTTTCGGTGATAGTGTGTGTCTGTATGTGTGTGTGTGTGTGTTTGTGTTTAAGTGTGTGTCTGTATGTGTGGGTGTGTCTGTGTGTGTGTTTCGGTGATAGTGTGTGTCTGTATGTGTGGGTGTGTCTGTGTGTGTGTTTCGGTGATAGTGTGTGTCTGTATGTGTGTGTGTGTGTGTTTGTGTTTAAGTGTGTGTCTGTATGTGTGGGTGTGTCTGTGTGTGTGTTTCGGTGATAGTGTGTGTCTGTATGTGTGTGTGTGTGTGTGTGTTTGTGTTTAAGTGTGTGTCTGTATGTGTGGGTGTGTCTGTGTGTGTGTTTCGGTGATAGTGTGTGTCTGTATTTGTGGGTGTGTCTGTGTGTGTGTTTCGGTGATAGTGTGTGTCTGTATGTGTGTGTGTGTTTGTGTTTAAGTGTGTGTCTGTATGTGTTGGTCTGTCTGTGTGTGTGTTTCGGTGATAGTGTTTGTCTGTATGTGTGGGTGTGTTTGTGTTTAAGTGTGTGTCTGTATGTGTGGGTGTGTCTGTGTTTCGGTGATAGTGTGTGTCTGTATGTGTGTGTGTGTTTGTGTTTAAGTGTCTGTATGTGTGTGTTTGTGTTTAAGTGTGTGACTGTATGTCTGTGTGTGTGTGTTTGTGTTTAAGTGTGTGTCTGTATGTGTGGGTGTGTCTGTGTGTGTGTTTCGGTGATAGTGTGTGTCTGTATGTGTGTGTGTGTGTGTTTGTGTTTAAGTGTGTGTCTGTATGTGTGGGTGTGTCTGTGTGTGTGTTTCGGTGATAGTGTGTGTCTGTATGTGTGTGTGTGTGTGTTTGTGTTTAAGTGTGTGTCTGTATGTGTGGGTGTGTCTGTGTGTGTGTTTCGGTGATAGTGTGTGTCTGTATGTGTGGGTGTGTCTGTGTGTGTGTTTCGGTGATAGTGTGTGTCTGTATGTGTGTGTGTGTGTGTTTGTGTTTAAGTGTGTGTCTGTATGTGTGGGTGTGTCTGTGTGTGTGTTTCGGTGATAGTGTGTGTCTGTATGTGTGTGTGTGTGTGTGTTTGTGTTTAAGTGTGTGTCTGTATGTGTGGGTGTGTCTGTGTGTGTGTTTCGGTGATAGTGTGTGTCTGTATTTGTGGGTGTGTCTGTGTGTGTGTTTCGGTGATAGTGTGTGTCTGTATGTGTGTGTGTGTTTGTGTTTAAGTGTGTGTCTGTATGTGTTGGTCTGTCTGTGTGTGTGTTTCGGTGATAGTGTTTGTCTGTATGTGTGGGTGTGTTTGTGTTTAAGTGTGTGTCTGTATGTGTGGGTGTGTCTGTGTTTCGGTGATAGTGTGTGTCTGTATGTGTGTGTGTGTTTGTGTTTAAGTGTCTGTATGTGTGTGTTTGTGTTTAAGTGTGTGACTGTATGTCTGTGTGTGTGTGTTTGTGTTTAAGTGTGTGTCTGTATGTGTGGGTGTGTCTGTGTGTGTGTTTCGGTGATAGTGTGTGTCTGTATGTGTGTGTGTGTTTGTGTTTAAGTCTGTGTCTGTATGTGTGGGTGTGTCTGTGTGTGTGTTTCGGTGATAGTGTATGTCTGTATGTGTGTGTGTGTTTGTGTTTAAGTGTGTGTCTGTATGTGTGGGTGTGTCTGTGTGTGTGTTTCGGTAATAGTGTGTCTCTGTATGTGTGTGTGTGTTTCTGTTTAAGTGTGTGTCTGTATGTGTGGGTGTGTCTGTGTGTGTGTTTCGGTGATAGTGTGTGTCTGTATGTGTGTGTGTGCTTGTGTTTAAGTGTGTGTCTGTATATGTGGGTGTGTCTGTGTGTGTGTTTCGGTGATAGTGTGTGTCTGTATGTGTGTGTGTGTTTGTGTTTAAGTGTGTGTCTGTAAGTGTGGGTGTGACTGTGTGTGTGTTTCGGTGATAGTGTGTGTCTGTATGTGTGTGTGTGTTTGTGTTTAAGTGTGTGTCTGTATATGTGGGTGTGTCTGTGTGTGTGTTTCGGTGATAGTGTGTGTCTGTATGTGTGGGTGTGTCTGTGTGTGTGTTTCGGTAATAGAGTGTGTCTGTATGTGTGTGTGTGTGTGTTTGTGTTTAAGTGTGTGTCTGTATGTGTGGGTGTGTCTGTGTGTGTGTTTCGGTGATAGTGTGTGTCTGTATGTGTGTGTGTGTGTGTGTTTGTGTTTAAATGTGTGTCTGTATGTGTGGGTGTGTCTGTGTGTGTGTTTCGGTGATAGTGTGTGTCTGTATGTGTGGGTGTGTCTGTGTGTGTGTTTCGGTGATAGTGTGTGTCTGTATGTGTGTGTGTGTGTGTGTTTGTGTTTAAGTGTGTGTCTGTATGTGTGGGTGTGTCTGTGTGTGTGTTTCGGTGATAGTGTGTGTCTGTATGTGTGTGTGTGTGTGTTTGTGTTTAAGTGTGTGTCTGTATGTGTGGGTGTGTCTGTGTGTGTGTTTCGGTGATAGTGTGTGTCTGTATTTGTGGGTGTGTCTGTGTGTGTGTTTCGGTGATAGTGTGTGTCTGTATGTGTGTGTGTGTTTGTGTTTAAGTGTGTGTCTGTAAGTGTGGGTGTGACTGTGTGTGTGTTTCGGTGATAGTGTGTGTCTGTATGTGTGTGTGTGTTTGTGTTTAAGTGTGTGTCTGTATGTGTGGGTGTGTCTGTGTGTGTGTTTCGGTGATAGTGTGTGTCTGTATGTGTGGGTGTGTCTGTGTGTGTGTTTCGGTGATAGTGTGTGTCTGTATGTGTGTGTGTGTGTTTGTGTTTAAGTGTGTGTCTGTATGTGTGGATGTGTCTGTGTGTGTGTTTCGGTGATAGTGTGTGTCTGTATGTGTGTGTGTGTGTGTTTGTGTTTAAGTGTGTGTCTGTATGTGTGGGTGTGTCTGTGTGTGTGTTTCGGTGATAGTGTGTGTCTGTATGTGTGGGTGTGTCTGTGTGTGTGTTTCGGTGATAGTGTGTGTCTGTATGTGTGTGTGTGTGTTTGTGTTTAAGTGTGTGTCTGTATGTGTGGGTGTGTCTGTGTGTGTGTTTCGGTGATAGTGTGTGTCTGTATGTGTGTGTGTGTGTGTTTGTGTTTAAGTGTGTGTCTGTATGTGTGGGTGTGTCTGTGTGTGTGTTTCGGTGATAGTGTGTGTCTGTATTTGTGGGTGTGTCTGTGTGTGTGTTTCGGTGATAGTGTGTGTCTGTATGTGTGGGTGTGTCTGTGTGTGTGTTTTGGTGATAGTGTGTGTCTGTATGTGTGTGTGTGTTTGTGTTTAAGTGTGTGTCTGTATGTGTGGGTGTGTCTGTGTGTGTGTTTCGGTGATAGTGTGTGTCTGTATGTGTGGGTGTGGCTGTGTGTGTGTTTCGGTGATAGTGTGTGTCTGTATGTGTGTGTGTATTTGTGTTTAAGTGTGTGTCTGTATGTGTGGGTGTGTCTGTGTGTGTGTTTCGGTAATAGTGTGTGTCTGTATGTGTGGGTGTGTCTGTGTGTGTGTTTCGGTGATAGTGTGTGTCTGTATGTGTGTGTGTGTGTTTGTGTTTAAGTGTGTGTCTGTATGTGTGGGTGTGTCTGTGTGTGTGTTTCGGTGATAGTGTGTGTCTGTATTTGTGGGTGTGTCTGTGTGTGTGTTTCGGTGATAGTGTGTGTCTGTATGTGTGGGTGTGTCTGTGTGTGTGTTTCGGTGATAGTGTGTGTCTGTATGTGTGTGTGTGTTTGTGTTTAAGTGTGTGTCTGTATGTGTGGGTGTGTCTGTGTGTGTGTTTCGGTGATAGTGTCTGTCTGTATGTGTGTGTGTGTGTGTGTGTGTTTGTGTTTAAGTGTGTGTCTGTATGTGTGGGTGTGTCTGTGTGTGTGTTTCGGTGATAGTGTGTGTCTGTATGTGTGTGTGTGTTTCGGTGATAGAGTGTGTCTGTATGTGTGTGTGTGATTGTGTTTAAGTGTGTGTCTGTATGTGTTGGTGTGTCTTGTGTGTGTTTCTGTGATAGTGTGTGTCTGTATGTGTGGGTGTGTCTGTGTGTGTGTTTGTGTTTAAGTGTGTGTCTGTATGTGTTGGTGTGTCTGTGTGTGTGTTTCGGTGATAGTGTGTGTCTGTTTGTGTGGGTGTGTCTGTGTGTGTGTTTCGGTGATAGTGTGTGTCTGTATGTGTGGGTGTGTCTGTGTGTGTGTTTCGGTGATAGTGTTTGTCTGTATGTGTGTGTGTGTTTGTATTTAAGTGTGTGTCTGTATGTGTGGGTGTGTCTATGTGTGCGTTTCGGTGCTAGTGTGTGTCTGTATGTGTGTGTGTTTGTGTTTAAGTGTGTGTCTGTATGTGTGGGTGTGTCTGTGTGTGTGTTTCGGTGATAGTGTGTGTCTGTATGTGTGGGTGTGTCTGTGTGTGTGTTTCGGTGATAGTGTGTGTCTGTATGTGTGGGTGTGTCTGTGTGTGTGTTTCGGTGATAGTGTGTGTCTGTATGTGTGTGTGTGTGTTTGTGTTTAAGTGTGTGTCTGTATGTGTGGGTGTGTCTGTGTGTGTGTTTCGGTGATAGTGTGTGTCTGTATTTGTGGGTGTGTCTGTGTGTGTGTTTCGGTGATAGTGTGTGTCTGTATGTGTGGGTGTGTCTGTGTGTGTGTTTCGGTGATAATGTGTGTCTGTATGTGTGGGTGTGTCTGTGTGTGTGTTTCGGTGATAGTGTGTGTCTGTATGTGTGTGTGTGTTTGTGTTTAAGTGTGTGTCTGTATGTGTTGGTGTGTCTGTGTGTGTGTTTCGGTGATAGTGTGTGTCTGTATGTGTGGGTGTGTCTGTGTGTGTGTTTCGGTGATAGTGTGTGTCTGTATGTGTGGGTGTGTCTGTGTGTGTGTTTCGGTGATAGTGTGTGTCTGTATGTGTGGGTGTGTCTGTGTGTGTGTTTCGGTGATAGTGTGTGTCTGTATGTGTGTGTGTGTTTGTGTTTAAGTGTGTGTCTGTATGTGTGGGTGTGTCTGTGTGTGTGTTTCGGTGATAGTGTGTGTCAGTATGTGTGGGTGTGTCTGTGTGTGTGTTTCGGTGATAGTGTGTGTCTGTATGTGTGGGTGTGTCTGTGTGTGTGTTTCGGTGATAGTGTGTGTCTGTATGTGTGTGTGTGTTTGTGTTTAAGTGTGTGTCTGTAAGTGTGGGTGTGACTGTTTGTGTGTTTCGGTGATACTGTGTGTCTGTATGTGTGTGTGTGTCTGTGTGTGTGTTTCTGTGATCGTGTGTGTCTGTATGTGTGTGTGTGTTTGTGTTTAAGTGTGTGTCTGTATGTGTGGATGTGTCTGTGTGTGGGTTTCGGTGATAGTGTGTGTCTGTATGTGTGGGTGTGTCTGTGTGTGTGTTTCTGTGATAGTGTGTGTCTGTATGTGTGTGTGTGTTTGTGTTTAAGTGTGTGTCTGTTTGTGTGGGTGTGTCTGTGTGTGTGTTTCGGTGATAGTGTGTGTCTGTATGTGTGGGTGTGTCTGTGTGTGTGTTTCGGTGATAGTGTGTGTCTGTATGTGTGTGTGTGTTTGTGTTTAAGTGTGTGTCTGTTTGTGTGGGTGTGTTTGTGTGGGTTTGTCTGTGTGTGTGTTTCGGTGATAGTGTGTGTCTGTATGTGTGGGTGTGTGTTTCGGTGATAGTGTGTGTCTGTATGTGTGGGTGTGTCTGTGTGTGTGTTTCGGTGATAGTGTGTGTCTGTATGTGTGTCTGTGTGTGTGTTTCGGTGATAGTGTGTGTCTGTATGTGTGTGTGTGTTTGTGTTTAAGTGTGTGTCTGTTTGTGTGGGTGTGTCTGTGTGTGTGTTTCGGTGATAGTGTGTGTCTGTATGTGTGTGTGTGTGTGTGTTTGTGTTTAAGTGTGTGTCTGTATGTGTGGGTGTGTCTGTGTGTGTGTTTCGGTGATAGTGTGTGTCTGTATTTGTGGGTGTGTCTGTGTGTGTGTTTCGGTGATAGTGTGTGTCTGTATGTGTGTGTGTGTTTGTGTTTAAGTGTGTGTCTGTATGTGTTGGTCTGTCTGTGTGTGTGTTTCGGTGATAGTGTTTGTCTGTATGTGTGGGTGTGTTTGTGTTTAAGTGTGTGTCTGTATGTGTGGGTGTGTCTGTGTTTCGGTGATAGTGTGTGTCTGTATGTGTGTGTGTGTTTGTGTTTAAGTGTCTGTATGTGTGTGTTTGTGTTTAAGTGTGTGACTGTATGTCTGTGTGTGTGTGTTTGTGTTTAAGTGTGTGTCTGTATGTGTGGGTGTGTCTGTGTGTGTGTTTCGGTGATAGTGTGTGTCTGTATGTGTGTGTGTGTTTGTGTTTAAGTCTGTGTCTGTATGTGTGGGTGTGTCTGTGTGTGTGTTTCGGTGATAGTGTATGTCTGTATGTGTGTGTGTGTTTGTGTTTAAGTGTGTGTCTGTATGTGTGGGTGTGTCTGTGTGTGTGTTTCGGTAATAGTGTGTGTCTGTATGTGTGTGTGTGTTTCTGTTTAAGTGTGTGTCTGTATGTGTGGGTGTGTCTGTGTGTGTGTTTCGGTGATAGTGTGTGTCTGTATGTGTGTGTGTGCTTGTGTTTAAGTGTGTGTCTGTATATGTGGGTGTGTCTGTGTGTGTGTTTCGGTGATAGTGTGTGTCTGTATGTGTGTGTGTGTTTGTGTTTAAGTGTGTGTCTGTAAGTGTGGGTGTGACTGTGTGTGTGTTTCGGTGATAGTGTGTGTCTGTATGTGTGTGTGTGTTTGTGTTTAAGTGTGTGTCTGTATATGTGGGTGTGTCTGTGTGTGTGTTTCGGTGATAGTGTGTGTCTGTATGTGTGGGTGTGTCTGTGTGTGTGTTTCGGTGATAGAGTGTGTCTGTATGTGTGTGTGTGTGTGTTTGTGTTTAAGTGTGTGTCTGTATGTGTGGGTGTGTCTGTGTGTGTGTTTCGGTGATAGTGTGTGTCTGTATGTGTGTGTGTGTGTGTTTGTGTTTAAATGTGTGTCTGTATGTGTGGGTGTGTCTGTGTGTGTGTTTCGGTGATAGTGTGTGTCTGTATGTGTGGGTGTGTCGGTGTGTGTGTTTCGGTGATAGTGTGTGTCTGTATGTGTGTGTGTGTGTGTGTGTTTGTGTTTAAGTGTGTGTCTGTATGTGTGGGTGTGTCTGTGTGTGTGTTTCGGTGATAGTGTGTGTCTGTATGTGTGTGTGTGTGTGTTTGTGTTTAAGTGTGTGTCTGTATGTGTGGGTGTGTCTGTGTGTGTGTTTCGGTGATAGTGTGTGTCTGTATTTGTGGGTGTGTCTGTGTGTGTGTTTCGGTGATAGTGTGTGTCTGTATGTGTGTGTGTGTTTGTGTTTAAGTGTGTGTCTGTAAGTGTGGGTGTGACTGTGTGTGTGTTTCGGTGATAGTGTGTGTCTGTATGTGTGTGTGTGTTTGTGTTTAAGTGTGTGTCTGTATGTGTGGGTGTGTCTGTGTGTGTGTTTCGGTGATAGTGTGTGTCTGTATGTGTGGGTGTGTCTGTGTGTGTGTTTCGGTGATAGTGTGTGTCTGTATGTGTGTGTGTGTGTGTTTGTGTTTAAGTGTGTGTCTGTATGTGTGGATGTGTCTGTGTGTGTGTTTCGGTGATAGTGTGTGTCTGTATGTGTGTGTGTGTGTGTTTGTGTTTAAGTGTGTGTCTGTATGTGTGGGTGTGTCTGTGTGTGTGTTTCGGTGATAGTGTGTGTCTGTATGTGTGGGTGTGTCTGTGTGTGTGTTTCGGTGATAGTGTGTGTCTGTATGTGTGTGTGTGTGTGTGTGTTTGTGTTTAAGTGTGTGTCTGTATGTGTGGGTGTGTCTGTGTGTGTGTTTCGGTGATAGTGTGTGTCTGTATGTGTGTGTGTGTGTGTTTGTGTTTAAGTGTGTGTCTGTATGTGTGGGTGTGTCTGTGTGTGTGTTTCGGTGATAGTGTGTGTCTGTATTTGTGGGTGTGTCTGTGTGTGTGTTTCGGTGATAGTGTGTGTCTGTATGTGTGGGTGTGTCTGTGTGTGTGTTTTGGTGATAGTGTGTGTCTGTATGTGTGTGTGTGTTTGTGTTTAAGTGTGTGTCTGTATGTGTGGGTGTGTCTGTGTGTGTGTTTCGGTGATAGTGTGTGTCTGTATGTGTGGGTGTGGCTGTGTGTGTGTTTCGGTGATAGTGTGTGTCTGTATGTGTGTGTGTGTTTGTGTTTAAGTGTGTGTCTGTATGTGTGGGTGTGTCTGTGTGTGTGTTTCGGTAATAGTGTGTGTCTGTATGTGTGGGTGTGTCTGTCTGTGTGTTTCGGTGATAGTGTGTGTCTGTATGTGTGTGTGTGTGTTTGTGTTTAAGTGTGTGTCTGTATGTGTGGGTGTGTCTGTGTGTGTGTTTCGGTGATAGTGTGTGTCTGTATTTGTGGGTGTGTCTGTGTGTGTGTTTCGGTGATAGTGTGTGTCTGTATGTGTGGGTGTGTCTGTGTGTGTGTTTCGGTGATAGTGTGTGTCTGTATGTGTGTGTGTGTTTGTGTTTAAGTGTGTGTCTGTATGTGTGGGTGTGTCTGTGTGTGTGTTTCGGTGATAGTGTCTGTCTGTATGTGTGTGTGTGTGTGTGTGTGTTTGTGTTTAAGTGTGTGTCTGTATGTGTGGGTGTGTCTGTGTGTGTGTTTCGGTGATAGTGTGTGTCTTTATGTGTGTGTGTTTCGGTGATAGAGTGTGTCTGTATGTGTGTGTGTGATTGTGTTTAAGTGTGTGTCTGTATGTGTTGGTGTGTCTTGTGTGTGTTTCTGTGATAGTGTGTGTCTGTATGTGTGGGTGTGTCTGTGTGTGTGTTTGTGTTTAAGTGTGTGTCTGTATGTGTTGGTGTGTCTGTGTGTGTGTTTCGGTGATAGTGTGTGTCTGTTTGTGTGGGTGTGTCTGTGTGTGTGTTTCGGTGATAGTGTGTGTCTGTATGTGTGGGTGTGTCTGTGTGTGTGTTTCGGTGATAGTGTTTGTCTGTATGTGTGTGTGTGTTTGTATTTAAGTGTGTGTCTGTATGTGTGGGTGTGTCTATGTGTGCGTTTCGGTGCTAGTGTGTGTCTGTATGTGTGTGTGTTTGTGTTTAAGTGTGTGTCTGTATGTGTGGGTGTGTCTGTGTGTGTGTTTCGGTGATAGTGTGTGTCTGTATGTGTGGGTGTGACTGTGTGTGTGTTTCGGTGATAGTGTGTGTCTGTATGTGTGGGTGTGTCTGTGTGTGTGTTTCGGTGATAGTGTGTGTCTGTATGTGTGTGTGTGTGTTTGTGTTTAAGTGTGTGTCTGTATGTGTGGGTGTGTCTGTGTGTGTGTTTCGGTGATAGTGTGTGTCTGTATTTGTGGGTGTGTCTGTGTGTGTGTTTCGGTGATAGTGTGTGTCTGTATGTGTGGGTGTGTCTGTGTGTGTGTTTCGGTGATAATGTGTGTCTGTATGTGTGTGTGTGTGTGTGTGTTTGTGTTTAAGTGTGTGTCTGTATGTGTGGGTGTGTCTGTGTGTGTGTTTCGGTGATAGTGTGTGTCTGTATGTGTGTGTGTGTGTGTTTGTGTTTAAGTGTGTGTCTGTATGTGTGGGTGTGTCTGTGTGTGTGTTTCGGTGATAGTGTGTGTCTGTATTTGTGGGTGTGTCTGTGTGTGTGTTTCGGTGATAGTGTGTGTCTGTATGTGTGGGTGTGTCTGTGTGTGTGTTTTGGTGATAGTGTGTGTCTGTATGTGTGTGTGTGTTTGTGTTTAAGTGTGTGTCTGTATGTGTGGGTGTGTCTGTGTGTGTGTTTCGGTGATAGTGTGTGTCTGTATGTGTGGGTGTGGCTGTGTGTGTGTTTCGGTGATAGTGTGTGTCTGTATGTGTGTGTGTGTTTGTGTTTAAGTGTGTGTCTGTATGTGTGGGTGTGTCTGTGTGTGTGTTTCGGTGATAGTGTGTGTCTGTATTTGTGGGTGTGTCTGTGTGTGTGTTTCGGTGATAGTGTGTGTCTGTATGTGTGGGTGTGTCTGTGTGTGTGTTTCGGTGATAGTGTGTGTCTGTATGTGTGTGTGTGTTTGTGTTTAAGTGTGTGTCTGTATGTGTGGGTGTGTCTGTGTGTGTGTTTCGGTGATAGTGTCTGTCTGTATGTGTGTGTGTGTGTGTGTGTGTGTTTGTGTTTAAGTGTGTGTCTGTATGTGTGGGTGTGTCTGTGTGTGTGTTTCGGTGATAGTGTGTGTCTGTATGTGTGTGTGTTTCGGTGATAGAGTGTGTCTGTATGTGTGTGTGTGATTGTGTTTAAGTGTGTGTCTGTATGTGTTGGTGTGTCTTGTGTGTGTTTCTGTGATAGTGTGTGTCTGTATGTGTGGGTGTGTCTGTGTGTGTGTTTGTGTTTAAGTGTGTGTCTGTATGTGTTGGTGTGTCTGTGTGTGTGTTTCGGTGATAGTGTGTGTCTGTTTGTGTGGGTGTGTCTGTGTGTGTGTTTCGGTGATAGTGGTGTCTGTATGTGTGGGTGTGTCTGTGTGTGTGTTTCGGTGATAGTGTTTGTCTGTATGTGTGTGTGTGTTTGTATTTAAGTGTGTGTCTGTATGTGTGGGTGTGTCTATGTGTGCGTTTCGGTGCTAGTGTGTGTCTGTATGTGTGTGTGTTTGTGTTTAAGTGTGTGTCTGTATGTGTGGGTGTGTCTGTGTGTGTGTTTCGGTGATAGTGTGTGTCTGTATGTGTGGGTGTGTCTGTGTGTGTGTTTCGGTGATAGTGTGTGTCTGTATGTGTGGGTGTGTCTGTGTGTGTGTTTCGGTGATAGTGTGTGTCTGTATGTGTGTGTGTGTGTTTGTGTTTAAGTGTGTGTCTGTATGTGTGGGTGTGTCTGTGTGTGTGTTTCGGTGATAGTGTGTGTCTGTATTTGTGGGTGTGTCTGTGTGTGTGTTTCGGTGATAGTGTGTGTCTGTATGTGTGGGTGTGTCTGTGTGTGTGTTTCGGTGATAATGTGTGTCTGTATGTGTGGGTGTGTCTGTGTGTGTGTTTCGGTGATAGTGTGTGTCTGTATGTGTGTGTGTGTTTGTGTTTAAGTGTGTGTCTGTATGTGTTGGTGTGTCTGTGTGTGTGTTTCGGTGATAGTGTGTGTCTGTATGTGTGGGTGTGTCTGTGTGTGTGTTTCGGTGATAGTGTGTGTCTGTATGTGTGGGTGTGTCTGTGTGTGTGTTTCGGTGATAGTGTGTGTCTGTATGTGTGGGTGTGTCTGTGTGTGTGTTTCGGTGATAGTGTGTGTCTGTATGTGTGTGTGTGTTTGTGTTTAAGTGTGTGTCTGTATGTGTGGGTGTGTCTGTGTGTGTGTTTCGGTGATAGTGTGTGTCAGTATGTGTGGGTGTGTCTGTGTGTGTGTTTCGGTGATAGTGTGTGTCTGTATGTGTGGGTTGTCTGTGTGTGTGTTTCGGTGATAGTGTGTGTCTGTATGTGTGTGTGTGTTTGTGTTTAAGTGTGTGTCTGTAAGTGTGGGTGTGACTGTTTGTGTGTTTCGGTGATACTGTGTGTCTGTATGTGTGTGTGTGTCTGTGTGTGTGTTTCTGTGATCGTGTGTGTCTGTATGTGTGTGTGTGTTTGTGTTTAAGTGTGTGTCTGTATGTGTGGATGTGTCTGTGTGTGGGTTTCGGTGATAGTGTGTGTCTGTATGTGTGGGTGTGTCTGTGTGTGTGTTTCTGTGATAGTGTGTGTCTGTATGTGTGTGTGTGTTTGTGTTTAAGTGTGTGTCTGTTTGTGTGGGTGTGTCTGTGTGTGTGTTTCGGTGATAGTGTGTGTCTGTATGTGTGGGTGTGTCTGTGTGTGTGTTTCGGTGATAGTGTGTGTCTGTATGTGTGTGTGTGTTTGTGTTTAAGTGTGTGTCTGTTTGTGTGGGTGTGTTTGTGTGGGTTTGTCTGTGTGTGTGTTTCGGTGATAGTGTGTGTCTGTATGTGTGGGTGTGTGTTTCGGTGATAGTGTGTGTCTGTATGTGTGGGTGTGTCTGTGTGTGTGTTTCGGTGATAGTGTGTGTCTGTATGTGTGTCTGTGTGTGTGTTTCGGTGATAGTGTGTGTCTGTATGTGTGTGTGTGTTTGTGTTTAAGTGTGTGTCTGTTTGTGTGGGTGTGTCTGTGTGTGTGTTTCGGTGATAGTGTGTGTCTGTATGTGTGTGTGTGTGTGTGTTTGTGTTTAAGTGTGTGTCTGTTTGTGTGGGTGTGTCTGTGTGTGTGTTTCGGTGATAGTGTGTGTCTGTATGTGTGTGTGTTTGTGTTTAAGTGTGTGTCTGTTTGTGTGGGTGTGTCTGTGTGTGTGTTTCGGTGATAGTGTGTGTCTGTATGTGTGTGTGTTTGTGTTTAAGTGTGTGTGTTTCGGTGATAGTGTGTGACTGTATGTGTGTGTGTTTGTGTTTAAGTGTGTGTCTGTTTGTGTGGGTGTGTCTGTGTGTGTGTTTCGGTGATAGTGTGTGTCTGTATGTGTGTGTGTGTTTGTGTTTAAGTGTGTGTCTGTTTGTGTGGGTGTGTCTGTGTGTGTGTTTCGGTGATCGTGTGTGTCTGTATGTGTGTGTGTGTTTGTGTTTAAGTGTGTGTCTGTATGTGTGGGTGTGTCTGTGTGTGTGTTTCGGTGATAGTGTGTGTCTGTGTGTGTGTTTCGGTGATAGTGTGTGTCTGTATGTGTGTGTGTGTTTGTGTTTAAGTGTGTGTCTGTTTGTGTGGGTGTGTCTGTGTGTGTGTTTGTGTTTAAGTGTGTGTCTGTATGTGTGGGTGTGTTTGTGTTTAAGTGTGTGTCTGTAAGTGTGGGTGTGACTGTGTGTGTGTTTCGGTGATAGTGTGTGTCTGTATGTGTGTGTGTGTGTTTGAGTTTAAGTGTGTGTCTGTATGTGTGGGTGTGTCTATGTGTGTGTTTCGGTGATAGTGTGTGTCTGTATGTGTGTGTGTGTCTGTGTGTGTGTTTCTGTGATCGTGTGTGTCTGTATGTGTGTGTGTGTTTGTGTTTAAGTGTGTGTCTGTATGTGTGGATGTGTCTGTGTGTGGGTTTCGGTGATAGTGTGTGTCTGTATGTGTGGGTGTGTCTGTGTGTGTGTTTCTGTGATAGTGTGTGTCTGTATGTGTGTGTGTGTTTGTGTTTAAGTGTGTGTCTGTTTGTGTGGGTGTGTCTGTGTGTGTGTTTCGGTGATAGTGTGTGTCTGTATGTGTGGGTGTGTCTGTGTGTGTGTTTCGGTGATAGTGTGTGTCTGTATGTGTGTGTGTGTTTGTGTTTAAGTGTGTGTCTGTTTGTGTGGGTGTGTTTGTGTGGGTTTGTCTGTGTGTGTGTTTCGGTGATAGTGTGTGTCTGTATGTGTGGGTGTGTGTTTCGGTGATAGTGTGTGTCTGTATGTGTGGGTGTGTCTGTGTGTGTGTTTCGGTGATAGTGTGTGTCTGTATGTGTGTCTGTGTGTGTGTTTCGGTGATAGTGTGTGTCTGTATGTGTGTGTGTGTTTGTGTTTAAGTGTGTGTCTGTTTGTGTGGGTGTGTCTGTGTGTGTGTTTCGGTGATAGTGTGTGTCTGTATGTGTGTGTGTGTGTGTGTTTGTGTTTAAGTGTGTGTCTGTTTGTGTGGGTGTGTCTGTGTGTGTGTTTCGGTGATAGTGTGTGTCTGTATGTGTGTGTGTTTGTGTTTAAGTGTGTGTCTGTTTGTGTGGGTGTGTCTGTGTGTGTGTTTCGGTGATAGTGTGTGTCTGTATGTGTGTGTGTTTGTGTTTAAGTGTGTGTGTTTCGGTGATAGTGTGTGACTGTATGTGTGTGTGTTTGTGTTTAAGTGTGTGTCTGTTTGTGTGGGTGTGTCTGTGTGTGTGTTTCGGTGATAGTGTGTGTCTGTATGTGTGTGTGTGTTTGTGTTTAAGTGTGTGTCTGTTTGTGTGGGTGTGTCTGTGTGTGTGTTTCGGTGATCGTGTGTGTCTGTATGTGTGTGTGTGTTTGTGTTTAAGTGTGTGTCTGTATGTGTGGGTGTGTCTGTGTGTGTGTTTCGGTGATAGTGTGTGTCTGTGTGTGTGTTTCGGTGATAGTGTGTGTCTGTATGTGTGTGTGTGTTTGTGTTTAAGTGTGTGTCTGTTTGTGTGGGTGTGTCTGTGTGTGTGTTTGTGTTTAAGTGTGTGTCTGTATGTGTGGGTGTGTTTGTGTTTAAGTGTGTGTCTGTAAGTGTGGGTGTGACTGTGTGTGTGTTTCGGTGATAGTGTGTGTCTGTATGTGTGTGTGTGTGTTTGAGTTTAAGTGGTGTCTGTATGTGTGGGTGTGTCTATGTGTGTGTTTCGGTGATAGTGTGTGTCTGTATGTGTGTGTGTGTGTTTGTGTTTAAGTGTGTGTCTGTATGTGTGGGTGTGTCTGTGTGTGTGTTTCGGTGATAGTGTGTGTCTGTATGTGTGGGTGAGTCTGTGTGTGTGTTTCGGTGATAGTGTGTGTCTGTATGTGTGGGTGTGTCTGTGTGTGTGTTTCGGTGATAGTGTGTGTCTGTATGTGTGTGTGTGTGTTTGTGTTTAAGTGTGTGTCTGTATGTGTGGGTGTGTCTGTGTGTGTGTTTCGGTGATAGTGTGTTTCTGTATGTGTGGGTGAGTCTGTGTGTGTGTTTCGGTGATAGTGTGTGTCTGTATGTGTGGGTGTGTCTGTGTGTGTGTTTCGGTGATAGTGTGTGTCTGTATGTGTGTGTGTGTGTTTGTGTTTAAGTGTGTGTCTGTATGTGTGGGTGTGTCTGTGTGTGTGTTTCGGTGATAGTGTGTGTCTGTATGTGTGTGTGTGTTTGTGGTTAAGTGTGTGTCTGTATGTGTGTGTGTGTCTGTGTGTGTGTTTCGGTGATAGTGTGTGTCTGTATGTGTGGGTGTGGCTGTGTGTGTGTTTCGGTGATAGTGTGTGTCTGTATGTGTGTGTGTGTTTGTGTTTTAGTGTGTGTCTGTATGTGTGGGTATGTCTGTGTGTGTGTTTCGGTGATAGTGTGTGTCTGTATGTGTGGGTGTGTCTGTGTGTGTGTTTCGGTGATAGTGTGTGTCTGTATGTGTGGGTGTGTCTGTGTGTGTGTTTCGGTGATAGTGTCTGTCTGTATGTGTGTGTGTGTGTGTGTTTGTGTTTAAGTGTGTGTCTGTTTGTGTGGGTGTGTCTGTGTGTGTGTTTCGGTGATCGTGTGTGTCTGTATGTGTGTGTGTGTTTGTGTTTAAGTGTGTGTCTGTATGTGTGGGTGTGTCTGTGTGTGTGTTTCGGTGATAGTGTGTGTCTGTGTGTGTGTTTCGGTGATAGTGTGTGTCTGTATGTGTGTGTGTGTTTGTGTTTAAGTGTGTGTCTGTTTGTGTGGGTGTGTCTGTGTGTGTGTTTGTGTTTAAGTGTGTGTCTGTATGTGTGGGTGTGTTTGTGTTTAAGTGTGTGTCTGTAAGTGTGGGTGTGACTGTGTGTGTGTTTCGGTGATAGTGTGTGTCTGTATGTGTGTGTGTGTGTTTGAGTTTAAGTGTGTGTCTGTATGTGTGGGTGTGTCTATGTGTGTGTTTCGGTGATAGTGTGTGTCTGTATGTGTGTGTGTGTGTTTGTGTTTAAGTGTGTGTCTGTATGTGTGGGTGTGTCTGTGTGTGTGTTTCGGTGATAGTGTGTGTCTGTATGTGTGGGTGAGTCTGTGTGTGTGTTTCGGTGATAGTGTGTGTCTGTATGTGTGGGTGTGTCTGTGTGTGTGTTTCGGTGATAGTGTGTGTCTGTATGTGTGTGTGTGTGTTTGTGTTTAAGTGTGTGTCTGTATGTGTGGGTGTGTCTGTGTGTGTGTTTCGGTGATAGTGTGTTTCTGTATTTGTGGGTGTGTCTGTGTGTGTGTTTCGGTGATAGTGTTTGTCTGTATGTGTGGGTGTGTCTGTGTGTGTGTTTCGGTGATAGTGTGTGTCTGTATGTGTGTGTGTGTTTGTGGTTAAGTGTGTGTCTGTATGTGTGTGTGTGTCTGTGTGTGTGTTTCGGTGATAGTGTGTGTCTGTATGTGTGGGTGTGGCTGTGTGTGTGTTTCGGTGATAGTGTGTGTCTGTATGTGTGTGTGTGTTTGTGTTTTAGTGTGTGTCTGTATGTGTGGGTATGTCTGTGTGTGTGTTTCGGTGATAGTGTGTGTCTGTATGTGTGGGTGTGTCTCTGTGTGTGTTTCGGTGATAGTGTGTGTCTGTATGTGTGGGTGTGTCTGTGTGTGTGTTTCGGTGATAGTGTCTGTCTGTATGTGTGTGTGTGTGTGTGTTTGTGTTTAAGTGTGTGTCTGTATGTGTGGGTGTGTCTGTGTGTGTGTTTCGGTGATAGTGTGTGTCTGTATGTGTGTGTGTGTTTCGGTGATAGAGTGTGTCTGTATGTGTGTGTGTGATTGTGTTTAAGTGTGTGTCTGTATGTGTTGGTGTGTTGTGTGTGTTTCTGTGATAGTGTGTGTCTGTATGTGTGGGTGTGTCTGTGTGTGTGTTTCGGTGATAGTGTGTGTCTGTATGTGTGTGTGTGTTTGTGTTTAAGTGTGTGTCTGTTTGTGTGGGTGTGTCTGTGTGTGTTTTTCGGTGATAGTGTGTGTCTGTATGTGTGTGTGTGTTTGTGTTTAAGTGTGTGTCTGTTTGTGTGGGTGTGTCTGTGTGTGTGTTTCGGTGATAGTGTGTGTCTGTGTGTGTGTTTCGGTGATAGTGTGTGTCTGTATGTGTGTGTGTGTGTTTGTGTTTAAGTGTGTGTCTGTTTGTGTGGATGTGTCTGTGTGTGTGTTTCGGTGATAGTGTGTGTCTGTATGTGTGTGTGTGTTTGTGTTTAAGTGTGTGTCTGTTTGTGTGGGTGTGTCTGTGTGTGTGTTTCGGTGATAGTGTGTGTCTGTGTGTGTGTTTCGGTGATAGTGTGTGTCTGTATGTGTGTGTGTGTTTGTGTTTAAGTGTGTGTCTGTTTCTGTGGGTGTGTCTGTGTGTGTGTTTCGGTGATAGTGTGTGTCTGTATGTGTGTGTGTGTTTCTGTTTAAGTGTGTGTCTGTTTCTGTGGGTGTGTCTGTGTGTGTGTTTCGGTGATAGTGTGTGTCTGTATGTGTGTGTGTGTTTCTGTTTAAGTGTGTGTCTGTTTGTGTGGGTGTGTCTGTGTGTGTGTTTCGGTGATAGTGTGTGTCTGTATGTGTGTGTGTGTTTGTGTTTAAGTGTGTGTCTGTTTGTGTGGGTGTGTATGTGTGTGTGTTTCGGTGATCGTGTGTGTCTGTATGTGTGTGTGTGTTTGTGTTTAAGTGTGTGTCTGTATGTGTGGGTGTGTCTGTGTGTGTGTTTCGGTGATAGTGTGTGTCTGTGTGTGTGTTTCGGTGATAGTGTGTGTCTTTATGTGTGTGTGTGTTTGTGTTTAAGTGTGTGTCTGTTTGTGTGGGTGTGTCTGTGTGTGTGTTTCGGTGATTGTGTGTGTCTGTATGTGTGTGTGTGTTTGTGTTTAAGTGTGTGTCTGTTTGTGTGGGTGTGTCTGTGTGTGTGTTTCGGTGATAGTGTGTGTCTGTATGTGTGTGTGTTTTTGTGTTTAAGTGTGTGTCTGTTTGTGTGGGTGTGTCTGTGTGTGTGTTTCGGTGATAGTGTGTGTCTGTGTGTGTGTTTCGGTGATAGTGTGTGTCTGTATGTGTGTGTGTGTTTGTGTTTAAGTGTGTGTCTGTTTGTGTGGGTGTGTCTGTGTGTGTGTTTCGGTGATAGTGTGTGTCTGTATGTGTGTGTGTGTTTGTGTTTAAGTGTGTGTCTGTTTGTGTGGGTGTGTCTGTGTGTGTGTTTCGGTGATAGTGTGTGTCTGTGTGTGTGTTTCGGTGATAGTGTGTGTCTGTATGTGTGTGTGTGTTTGTGTTTAAGTGTGTGTCTGTTTGTGTGGGTGTGTCTGTTTGTGTGTTTCAGTGATAGTGTGTGTCTGTATGTGTGTGTGTGTTTGTGTTTAAGTGTGTGTCTGTAAGTGTGGGTGTGACTGTGTGTGTGTTTCGGTGATAGTGTGTGTCTGTATGTGTGTGTGTGTTTGTGTTTAAGTGTGTGTCTGTATGTGTGGGTGTGTCTGTGTGTGTGTTTCGGTGATAGTGTGTGTCTGTATGTGTGGGTGTGGGTGTGTCTGTGTGTGTGTTTCGGTGATAGTGTGTGTCTGTATGTGTGTGTGTGTGTGTTTGTGTTTAAGTGTGTGTCTGTATGTGTGCATGTGTCTGTGTGTGTGTTTCGGTGATAGTGTGTGTCTGTATGTGTATGTGTGTGTGTGTTTGTGTTTAAGTGTGTGTCTGTATGTGTGGGTGTGTCTGTGTGTGTGTTTCGGTGATAGTGTGTGTCTGTATGTGTGGGTGTGTCTGTGTGTGTGTTTCGGTGATAGTGTGTGTCTGTATGTGTGTGTGTGTGTGTGTGTTTGTGTTTAAGTGTGTGTCTGTATGTGTGGGTGTGTCTGTGTGTGTGTTTCGGTGATAGTGTGTGTCTGTATGTGTGTGTGTGTTTGTGTTTAAGTGTGTGTCTGTATGTGTGGGTGTGTCTGTGTGTGTGTTTCGGTGATAGTGTGTGTCTGTATTTGTGGGTGTGTCTGTGTGTGTGTTTCGGTGATAGTGTGTGTCTGTATGTGTGGGTGTGTCTGTGTGTGTGTTTTGGTGATAGTGTGTGTCTGTATGTGTCTGTGTGTTTGTGTTTAAGTGTGTGTCTGTATGTGTGGGTGTGTCTGTGTGTGTGTTTCGGTGATAGTGTGTGTCTGTATGTGTGGGTGTGGCTGTGTGTGTGTTTCGGTGATAGTGTGTGTCTGTATGTGTGGGTGTGTCTGTGTGTGTGTTTCGGTGATAGTGTGTGTCTGTATGTGTGGGTGTGGCTGTGTGTGTGTTTCGGTGATAGTGTGTGTCTGTATTTGTGGGTGTGTCTGTGTGTGTGTTTCGGTGATAGTGTGTGTCTGTATGTGTGGGTGTGTCTGTGTGTGTGTTTCGGTGATAGTGTGTGTCTGTATGTGTGTGTGTGTTTGTGTTTAAGTGTGTGTCTGTATGTGTGGGTGTGTCTGTGTGTGTGTTTCGGTGATAGTGTGTGTCTGTATGTGTGGGTGTGTCTGTGTGTGTGTTTCGGTGATAGTGTGTGTCTGTATGTGTGGGTGTGTCTGTGTGTGTGTTTGTGTTTAAGTGTGTGTCTGTATGTGTTGGTGTGTCTGTGTGTGTGTTTCGGTGATAGTGTGTGTCTGTATGTGTGGGTGTGTCTGTGTGTGTGTTTCGGTGATAGTGTGTGTCTGTATGTGTGTGTGTGTGTTTGTGTTTAAGTGTGTGTCTGTATGTGTGGGTGTGTCTGTGTGTGAGTTTCGGTGATAGTGTGTGTCTGTATTTGTGGGTGTGTCTGTGTGTGTGTTTCGGTGATAGTGTGTGTCTGTATGTGTGGGTGTGTCTGTGTGTGTGTTTCGGTGATAATGTGTGTCTGTATGTGTGGGTGTGTCTGTGTGTGTGTTTCGGTGATAGTGTGTGTCTGTATGTGTGTGTGTGTTTGTGTTTAAGTGTGTGTCTGTATGTGTTGGTGTGTCTGTGTGTGTGTTTCGGTGATAGTGTGTGTCTGTATGTGTGGGTGTGTCTGTGTGTGTGTTTCGGTGATAGTGTGTGTCTGTATGTGTGGGTGTGTCTGTGTGTGTGTTTCGGTGATAGTGTGTGTCTGTATGTGTGGGTGTGTCTGTGTGTGTGTTTCGGTGATAGTGTGTGTCTGTATGTGTGTGTGTGTTTGTGTTTAAGTGTGTGTCTGTATGTGTGGGTGTGTCTGTGTGTGTGTTTCGGTGATAGTGTGTGTCAGTATGTGTGGGTGTGTCTGTGTGTGTGTTTCGGTGATAGTGTGTGTCTGTATGTGTGGGTGTGTCTGTGTGTGTGTTTCGGTGATAGTGTGTGTCTGTATGTGTGTGTGTGTTTGTGTTTAAGTGTGTGTCTGTAAGTGTGGGTGTGACTGTTTGTGTATTTCGGTGATACTGTTTGTCTGTATGTGTGTGTGTGTCTGTGTGTGTGTTTCTGTGATCGTGTGTGTCTGTATGTGTGTGTGTGTTTGTGTTTAAGTGTGTGTCTGTATGTGTGGATGTGTCTGTGTGTGGGTTTCGGTGATAGTGTGTGTCTGTATGTGTGTGTGTGTTTGTGTTTAAGTGTGTGTCTGTTTGTGTGGGTGTGTCTGTGTGTGTGTTTCGGTGATAGTGTGTGTCTGTATGTGTGGGTGTGTCTGTGTGTGTGTTTCGGTGATAGTGTGTGTCTGTATGTGTGTGTGTGTTTGTGTTTAAGTGTGTGTCTGTTTGTGTGGGTGTGTTTGTGTGGGTTTGTCTGTGTGTGTGTTTCGGTGATAGTGTGTGTCTGTATGTGTGGGTGTGTGTTTCGGTGATAGTGCGTGTCTGTATGTGTGGGTGTGTCTGTGTGTGTGTTTCGGTGATAGTGTGTGTCTGTATGTGTGTCTGTGTGTGTGTTTCGGTGATAGTGTGTGTCTGTATGTGTGTGTGTGTTTGTGTTTGTGTGTCTGTTTGTGTGGGTGTGTCTGTGTGTGTGTTTCGGTGATAGTGTGTGTCTGTGTGTGTGTTTCGGTGATAGTGTGTGTCTGTATGTATGTGTGTTTGTGTTTAAGTGTGTGTCTGTTTGTGTGGGTGTGTCTGTGTGTGTGTTTCGGTGATAGTGTGTGTCTGTATGTGTGTGTGTTTGTGTTTAAGTGTGTGTCTGTTTGTGTGGGTGTGTCTGTGTGTGTGTTTCGGTGATAGTGTGTGTCTGTATGTGTGTGTGTTTGTGTTTAAGTGTGTGTGTTTCGGTGATAGTGTGTGACTGTATGTGTGTGTGTTTGTGTTTAAGTGTGTGTCTGTTTGTGTGGGTGTGTCTGTGTGTGTGTTTCGGTGATAGTGTGTGTCTGTATGTGTGTGTGTGTTTGTGTTTAAGTGTGTGTCTGTTTGTGTGGGTGTGTCTGTGTGTGTGTTTCGGTGATCGTGTGTGTCTGTATGTGTGTGTGTGTGTTTGTGTTTAAGTGTGTGTCTGTATGTGTGGGTGTGTCTGTGTGTGTGTTTCGGTGATAGTGTGTGTCTGTGTGTGTGTTTCGGTGATAGTGTGTGTCTGTATGTGTGTGTGTGTTTGTGTTTAAGTGTGTGTCTGTTTGTGTGGGTGTGTCTGTGTGTGTGTTTCGGTGATTGTGTGTGTCTGTATGTGTGTGTGTGTGTGTTTGTGTTTAAGTGTGTGTCTGTTTGTGTGGGTGTGTCTGTGTGTGTGTTTCGGTGATAGTGTGTGTCTGTATGAGTGTGTGTGTTTGTGTTTAAGTGTGTGTCTGTATGTGTGGGTGTGTCTGTATGTGTGTTTCGGTGATAGTGTGTGTCTGTATGTGTGTGTGTGTTTGTGTTTAAGTGTGTGTCTGTATGTGTGGGTGTGTCTCTGTGTGTGTGTTTGTGTTTAAGTGTGTGTCTGTATGTGTGGGTGTGTTTGTGTTTAAGTGTGTGTCTGTAAGTGTGGGTGTGACTGTGTGTGTGTTTCAGTGATAGTGTGTGTCTGTATGTGTGTGTGTGTGTTTGAGTTTAAGTGTGTGTCTGTATGTGTGGGTGTGTCTATGTGTGTGTTTCGGTGATAGTGTGTGTCTGTATGTGTGTGTGTGTGTTTGTGTTTAAGTGTGTGTCTGTATGTGTGGGTGTGTCTGTGTGTGTGTTTCGGTGATAGTGTGTGTCTGTATGTGTGGGTGAGTCTGTGTGTGTGTTTCGGTGATAGTGTGTGTCTGTATGTGTGGGTGTGTCTGTGTGTGTGTTTCGGTGATAGTGTGTGTCTGTATGTGTGTGTGTGTGTTTGTGTTTAAGTGTGTGTCTGTATGTGTGGGTGTGTCTGTGTGTGTGTTTCGGTGATAGTGTGTTTCTGTATTTGTGGGTGTGTCTGTGTGTGTGTTTCGGTGATAGTGTTTGTCTGTATGTGTGGGTGTGTCTGTGTGTGTGTTTCGGTGATAGTGTGTGTCTGTATGTGTGTGTGTGTTTGTGGTTAAGTGTGTGTCTGTATGTGTGGGTGTGTCTGTGTGTGTGTTTCGGTGATAGTGTGTGTCTGTATGTGTGGGTGTGTCTGTGTGTGTGTTTCGGTGATAGTGTGTGTCTGTATGTGTGTGTGTGTTTGTGTTTAAGTGTGTGTCTGTATGTGTGGGTGTGTCTGTGTGTGTGTTTCGGTGATAGTGTGTGTCAGTATGTGTGGGTGTGTCTGTGTGTGTGTTTCGGTGATAGTGTGTGTCTGTATGTGTGGGTGTGTCTGTGTGTGTGTTTCGGTGATAGTGTGTGTCTGTATGTGTGTGTGTGTTTGTGTTTAAGTGTGTGTCTGTAAGTGTGGGTGTGACTGTTTGTGTATTTCGGTGATACTGTGTGTCTGTATGTGTGTGTGTGTCTGTGTGTGTGTTTCTGTGATCGTGTGTGTCTGTATGTGTGTGTGTGTTTGTGTTTAAGTGTGTGTCTGTATGTGTGGATGTGTCTGTGTGTGGGTTTCGGTGATAGTGTGTGTCTGTATGTGTGTGTGTGTTTGTGTTTAAGTGTGTGTCTGTTTGTGTGGGTGTGTCTGTGTGTGTGTTTCGGTGATAGTGTGTGTCTGTATGTGTGGGTGTGTCTGTGTGTGTGTTTCGGTGATAGTGTGTGTCTGTATGTGTGTGTGTGTTTGTGTTTAAGTGTGTGTCTGTTTGTGTGGGTGTGTTTGTGTGGGTTTGTCTGTGTGTGTGTTTCGGTGATAGTGTGTGTCTGTATGTGTGGGTGTGTGTTTCGGTGATAGTGCGTGTCTGTATGTGTGGGTGTGTCTGTGTGTGTGTTTCGGTGATAGTGTGTGTCTGTATGTGTGTCTGTGTGTGTGTTTCGGTGATAGTGTGTGTCTGTATGTGTGTGTGTGTTTGTGTTTGTGTGTCTGTTTGTGTGGGTGTGTCTGTGTGTGTGTTTCGGTGATAGTGTGTGTCTGTGTGTGTGTTTCGGTGATAGTGTGTGTCTGTATGTATGTGTGTTTGTGTTTAAGTGTGTGTCTGTTTGTGTGGGTGTGTCTGTGTGTGTGTTTCGGTGATAGTGTGTGTCTGTATGTGTGTGTGTTTGTGTTTAAGTGTGTGTCTGTTTGTGTGGGTGTGTCTGTGTGTGTGTTTCGGTGATAGTGTGTGTCTGTATGTGTGTGTGTTTGTGTTTAAGTGTGTGTGTTTCGGTGATAGTGTGTGACTGTATGTGTGTGTGTTTGTGTTTAAGTGTGTGTCTGTTTGTGTGGGTGTGTCTGTGTGTGTGTTTCGGTGATAGTGTGTGTCTGTATGTGTGTGTGTGTTTGTGTTTAAGTGTGTGTCTGTTTGTGTGGGTGTGTCTGTGTGTGTGTTTCGGTGATCGTGTGTGTCTGTATGTGTGTGTGTGTGTTTGTGTTTAAGTGTGTGTCTGTATGTGTGGGTGTGTCTGTGTGTGTGTTTCGGTGATAGTGTGTGTCTGTGTGTGTGTTTCGGTGATAGTGTGTGTCTGTATGTGTGTGTGTGTTTGTGTTTAAGTGTGTGTCTGTTTGTGTGGGTGTGTCTGTGTGTGTGTTTCGGTGATTGTGTGTGTCTGTATGTGTGTGTGTGTGTGTTTGTGTTTAAGTGTGTGTCTGTTTGTGTGGGTGTGTCTGTGTGTGTGTTTCGGTGATAGTGTGTGTCTGTATGAGTGTGTGTGTTTGTGTTTAAGTGTGTGTCTGTATGTGTGGGTGTGTCTGTATGTGTGTTTCGGTGATAGTGTGTGTCTGTATGTGTGTGTGTGTTTGTGTTTAAGTGTGTGTCTGTATGTGTGGGTGTGTCTCTGTGTGTGTGTTTGTGTTTAAGTGTGTGTCTGTATGTGTGGGTGTGTTTGTGTTTAAGTGTGTGTCTGTAAGTGTGGGTGTGACTGTGTGTGTGTTTCAGTGATAGTGTGTGTCTGTATGTGTGTGTGTGTGTTTGAGTTTAAGTGTGTGTCTGTATGTGTGGGTGTGTCTATGTGTGTGTTTCGGTGATAGTGTGTGTCTGTATGTGTGTGTGTGTGTTTGTGTTTAAGTGTGTGTCTGTATGTGTGGGTGTGTCTGTGTGTGTGTTTCGGTGATAGTGTGTGTCTGTATGTGTGGGTGAGTCTGTGTGTGTGTTTCGGTGATAGTGTGTGTCTGTATGTGTGGGTGTGTCTGTGTGTGTGTTTCGGTGATAGTGTGTGTCTGTATGTGTGTGTGTGTGTTTGTGTTTAAGTGTGTGTCTGTATGTGTGGGTGTGTCTGTGTGTGTGTTTCGGTGATAGTGTGTTTCTGTATTTGTGGGTGTGTCTGTGTGTGTGTTTCGGTGATAGTGTTTGTCTGTATGTGTGGGTGTGTCTGTGTGTGTGTTTCGGTGATAGTGTGTGTCTGTATGTGTGTGTGTGTTTGTGGTTAAGTGTGTGTCTGTATGTGTGGGTGTGTCTGTGTGTGTGTTTCGGTGATAGTGTGTGTCTGTATGTGTGGGTGTGGCTGTGTGTGTGTTTCGGTGATAGTGTGTGTCTGTATGTGTGTGTGTGTTTGTGTTTTAGTGTGTGTCTGTATGTGTGGGTATGTCTGTGTGTGTGTTTCGGTGATAGTGTGTGTCTGTATGTGTGGGTGTGTCTGTGTGTGTGTTTCGGTGATAGTGTGTGTCTGTATGTGTGGGTGTGTCTGTGTGTGTGTTTCGGTGATAGTGTCTGTCTGTATGTGTGTGTGTGTGTGTGTGTGTTTGTGTTTAAGTGTGTGTCTGTATGTGTGGGTGTGTCTGTGTGTGTGTTTCGGTGATAGTGTGTGTCTGTATGTGTGTGTGTGTTTCGGTGATAGAGTGTGTCTGTATGTGTGTGTGTGATTGTGTTTAAGTGTGTGTCTGTATGTGTTGGTGTGTCTTGTGTGTGTTTCTGTGATAGTGTGTGTCTGTATGTGTGGGTGTGTCTGTGTGTGTGTTTCGGTGATAGTGTGTGTCTGTATGTGTGTGTGTGTTTGTGTTTAAGTGTGTGTCTGTTTGTGTGGGTGTGTCTGTGTGTGTGTTTCGGTGATAGTGTGTGTCTGTATGTGTGTGTGTGTTTGTGTTTAAGTGTGTGTCTGTTTGTGTGGGTGTGTCTGTGTGTGTGTTTCGGTGATAGTGTGTGTCTGTGTGTGTGTTTCGGTGATAGTGTGTGTCTGTATGTGTGTGTGTGTTTGTGTTTAAGTGTGTGTCTGTTTGTGTGGATGTGTCTGTGTGTGTGTTTCGGTGATAGTGTGTGTCTGTATGTGTGTGTGTGTTTGTGTTTAAGTGTGTGTCTGTTTGTGTGGGTGTGTCTGTGTGTGTGTTTCGGTGATAGTGTGTGTCTGTATGTGTGGGTGTGTCTGTGTGTGTGTTTCGGTGATAGTGTGTGTCTGTATGTGTGTGTGTGTGTTTGTGTTTAAGTGTGTGTCTGTATGTGTGGGTGTGTCTGTGTGTGTGTTTCGGTGATAGTGTGTTTCTGTATTTGTGGGTGTGTCTGTGTGTGTGTTTCGGTGATAGTGTTTGTCTGTATGTGTGGGTGTGTCTGTGTGTGTGTTTCGGTGATAGTGTGTGTCTGTATGTGTGTGTGTGTTTGTGGTTAAGTGTGTGTCTGTATGTGTGTGTGTGTCTGTGTGTGTGTTTCGGTGATAGTGTGTGTCTGTATGTGTGGGTGTGGCTGTGTGTGTGTTTCGGTGATAGTGTGTGTCTGTATGTGTGTGTGTGTTTGTGTTTTAGTGTGTGTCTGTATGTGTGGGTATGTCTGTGTGTGTGTTTCGGTGATAGTGTGTGTCTGTATGTGTGGGTGTGTCTGTGTGTGTGTTTCGGTGATAGTGTGTGTCTGTATGTGTGGGTGTGTCTGTGTGTGTGTTTCGGTGATAGTGTCTGTCTGTATGTGTGTGTGTGTGTGTGTGTGTTTGTGTTTAAGTGTGTGTCTGTATGTGTGGGTGTGTCTGTGTGTGTGTTTCGGTGATAGTGTGTGTCTGTATGTGTGTGTGTGTTTCGGTGATAGAGTGTGTCTGTATGTGTGTGTGTGATTGTGTTTAAGTGTGTGTCTGTATGTGTTAGTGTGTCTTGTGTGTGTTTCTGTGATAGTGTGTGTCTGTATGTGTGGGTGTGTCTGTGTGTGTGTTTCGGTGATAGTGTGTGTCTGTATGTGTGTGTGTGTTTGTGTTTAAGTGTGTGTCTGTTTGTGTGGGTGTGTCTGTGTGTTTGTTTCGGTGATAGTGTGTGTCTGTATGTGTGTGTGTGTTTGTGTTTAAGTGTGTGTCTGTTTGTGTGGGTGTGTCTGTGTGTGTGTTTCAGTGATAGTGTGTGTCTGTGTGTGTGTTTCGGTGATAGTGTGTGTCTGTATGTGTGTGTGTGTTTGTGTTTAAGTGTGTGTCTGTTTGTGTGGATGTGTCTGTGTGTGTGTTTCGGTGATAGTGTGTGTCTGTATGTGTGTGTGTGTTTGTGTTTAAGTGTGTGTCTGTTTGTGTGGGTGTGTCTGTGTGTGTGTTTCGGTGATAGTGTGTGTCTGTGTGTGTGTTTCGGTGATAGTGTGTGTCTGTATGTGTGTGTGTGTTTCTGTTTAAGTGTGTGTCTGTTTGTGTCGGTGTGTCTGTGTGTGTGTTTCGGTGATAGTGTGTGTCTGTATGTGTCTGTGTGTTTGTGTTTAAGTGTGTGTCTGTTTGTGTGGGTGTGTCTGTGTGTGTGTTTCGGTGATAGTGTGTGTCTGTATGTGTGTGTGTGTTTGTGTTTAAGTGTGTGTCTGTTTGTGTGGGTGTGTCTGTGTGTGTGTTTCGGTGATCGTGTGTGTCTGTATGTGTGTGTGTGTTTGTGTTTAAGTGTGTGTCTGTTTGTGTGGGTGTGTCTGTGTGTGTGTTTCGGTGATAGTGTGTGTCTGTATGTGTGTGTGTGTTTGTGTTTAAGTGTGTGTCTGTTTGTGTGGGTGTGTCTGTGTGTGTGTTTCGGTGATAGTGTGTGTCTGTGTGTGTGTTTCGGTGATAGTGTGTGTCTGTATGTGTGTGTGTGTTTGTGTTTAAGTGTGTGTCTGTTTGTGTGGGTGTGTCTGTGTGTGTGTTTCGGTGATAGTGTGTGTCTGTATGTGTGTGTGTGTTTGTGTTTAAGTGTGTGTCTGTTTGTGTGGGTGTGTCTGTGTGTGTGTTTCGGTGATAGTGTGTGTCTGTGTGTGTGTTTCGGTGATAGTGTGTGTCTGTATGTGTGTGTGTGTTTGTGTTTAAGTGTGTGTCTGTTTGTGTGGGTGTGTCTGTGTGTGTGTTTCGGTGATAGTGTGTGTCTGTATGTGTGTGTGTGTTTGTGTTTAAGTGTGTGTCTGTTTGTGTGGGTGTGTCTGTGTGTGTGTTTCGGTGATCGTGTGTGTCTGTATGTGTGTGTGTGTTTGTGTTTAAGTGTGTGTCTGTATGTGTGGGTGTGTCTGTGTGTGTGTTTCGGTGATAGTGTGTGTCTGTATGTGTGTGTGTGTTTGTGTTTAAGTGTGTGTCTGTTTGTGTGGGTGTGTCTGTGTGTGTGTTTCGGTGATAGTGTGTGTCTGTATGTGTGGGTGTGTCTGTGTGTGTGTTTCGGTGATAGTGTGTGTCTGTATGTGTGTGTGTGTTTGTGTTTAAGTGTGTGTCTGTTTGTGTGGGTGTGTTTGTGTGGGTTTGTCTGTGTGTGTGTTTCGGTGATAGTGTGTGTCTGTATGTGTGGGTGTGTGTTTCGGTGATAGTGCGTGTCTGTATGTGTGGGTGTGTCTGTGTGTGTGTTTCGGTGATAGTGTGTGTCTGTATGTGTGTCTGTGTGTGTGTTTCGGTGATAGTGTGTGTCTGTATGTGTGTGTGTGTTTGTGTTTGTGTGTCTGTTTGTGTGGGTGTGTCTGTGTGTGTGTTTCGGTGATAGTGTGTGTCTGTGTGTGTGTTTCGGTGATAGTGTGTGTCTGTATGTATGTGTGTTTGTGTTTAAGTGTGTGTCTGTTTGTGTGGGTGTGTCTGTGTGTGTGTTTCGGTGATAGTGTGTGTCTGTATGTGTGTGTGTTTGTGTTTAAGTGTGTGTCTGTTTGTGTGGGTGTGTCTGTGTGTGTGTTTCGGTGATAGTGTGTGTCTGTATGTGTGTGTGTTTGTGTTTAAGTGTGTGTGTTTCGGTGATAGTGTGTGACTGTATGTGTGTGTGTTTGTGTTTAAGTGTGTGTCTGTTTGTGTGGGTGTGTCTGTGTGTGTGTTTCGGTGATAGTGTGTGTCTGTATGTGTGTGTGTGTTTGTGTTTAAGTGTGTGTCTGTTTGTGTGGGTGTGTCTGTGTGTGTGTTTCGGTGATCGTGTGTGTCTGTATGTGTGTGTGTGTGTTTGTGTTTAAGTGTGTGTCTGTATGTGTGGGTGTGTCTGTGTGTGTGTTTCGGTGATAGTGTGTGTCTGTGTGTGTGTTTCGGTGATAGTGTGTGTCTGTATGTGTGTGTGTGTTTGTGTTTAAGTGTGTGTCTGTTTGTGTGGGTGTGTCTGTGTGTGTGTTTCGGTGATTGTGTGTGTCTGTATGTGTGTGTGTGTGTGTTTGTGTTTAAGTGTGTGTCTGTTTGTGTGGGTGTGTCTGTGTGTGTGTTTCGGTGATAGTGTGTGTCTGTATGAGTGTGTGTGTTTGTGTTTAAGTGTGTGTCTGTATGTGTGGGTGTGTCTGTATGTGTGTTTCGGTGATAGTGTGTGTCTGTATGTGTGTGTGTGTTTGTGTTTAAGTGTGTGTCTGTATGTGTGGGTGTGTCTCTGTGTGTGTGTTTGTGTTTAAGTGTGTGTCTGTATGTGTGGGTGTGTTTGTGTTTAAGTGTGTGTCTGTAAGTGTGGGTGTGACTGTGTGTGTGTTTCAGTGATAGTGTGTGTCTGTATGTGTGTGTGTGTGTTTGAGTTTAAGTGTGTGTCTGTATGTGTGGGTGTGTCTATGTGTGTGTTTCGGTGATAGTGTGTGTCTGTATGTGTGTGTGTGTGTTTGTGTTTAAGTGTGTGTCTGTATGTGTGGGTGTGTCTGTGTGTGTGTTTCGGTGATAGTGTGTGTCTGTATGTGTGGGTGAGTCTGTGTGTGTGTTTCGGTGATAGTGTGTGTCTGTATGTGTGGGTGTGTCTGTGTGTGTGTTTCGGTGATAGTGTGTGTCTGTATGTGTGTGTGTGTGTTTGTGTTTAAGTGTGTGTCTGTATGTGTGGGTGTGTCTGTGTGTGTGTTTCGGTGATAGTGTGTTTCTGTATTTGTGGGTGTGTCTGTGTGTGTGTTTCGGTGATAGTGTTTGTCTGTATGTGTGGGTGTGTCTGTGTGTGTGTTTCGGTGATAGTGTGTGTCTGTATGTGTGTGTGTGTTTGTGGTTAAGTGTGTGTCTGTATGTGTGGGTGTGTCTGTGTGTGTGTTTCGGTGATAGTGTGTGTCTGTATGTGTGGGTGTGGCTGTGTGTGTGTTTCGGTGATAGTGTGTGTCTGTATGTGTGTGTGTGTTTGTGTTTTAGTGTGTGTCTGTATGTGTGGGTATGTCTGTGTGTGTGTTTCGGTGATAGTGTGTGTCTGTATGTGTGGGTGTGTCTGTGTGTGTGTTTCGGTGATAGTGTGTGTCTGTATGTGTGGGTGTGTCTGTGTGTGTGTTTCGGTGATAGTGTCTGTCTGTATGTGTGTGTGTGTGTGTGTGTGTTTGTGTTTAAGTGTGTGTCTGTATGTGTGGGTGTGTCTGTGTGTGTGTTTCGGTGATAGTGTGTGTCTGTATGTGTGTGTGTGTTTCGGTGATAGA